>NC_069502.1:804245257-804545257 GCF_027579735.1 Bombina bombina | reverse complement strand
ATCTATGGAATACATGGGTTCAAACGGAACCCCTTGAAGAACTCCAAGAACTAAATTCAAACTCCAGGGAGGAGTAATTGGTCTAAATACAGGCTTAATTCTAGTTAGAGCCTGACAAAAAGACTGAACATCTGGCATATCTGCCAAACGTTTGTGAAGCAAAGTTGACAAAGCAGAAATTTGTCCCTTTAGGTAACTTGCTGATAACCATTTCTCCAATCCTTCTTGGAGAAAAGACAGAATCCTGGGAATCCTAACTTTACTCCATGAGTACCACTTGGATTTACAGCAATAAAGATATTTACGCCATATCTTATGATAGATTTTTCTAGTGACACGCTTTCGAGCCTGTATCAAAGTATTGATGACCGAATCAGAGAATCCTCGCTTAGATAAAATCAAGTGTTAAATCTCCAAGCAGTCAGCTGCAGAGAAAGTAGATTTGGATGCAGGAAAGGACCTTGAATGAGCAGATCCTGTCTCAAAGGAAGTTTCCACGGTGGCAGAGAGGACATATCCCTAGACCCGCATACCAAGTCCTGCGTGGCCACGCAGGCGCTATCAGGATTACTGAAGCTCTCTCCTGCTTGATCCGAGCAATCACGCGTGGAAGGAGAGGAAATGGTGGAAACACATAAGCTAGGCTGAACGACCAAGGGTACTACCAAGGCATCTATCAGTTCGCCCTGAGGATCCCTCGACCTGGATCCGTAACGTGGAAGCTTGGCATTCGGAAGAGATGCCATCAGGTCTAATTCCGGTCTGCCCCATTGGCGAGTCAATGAGGCAAACACCTCCGGATGGAGTTCCCACTCCCCCGGATGCAAAGTCTGATGACTTAGAAAATCCGCTTCCCAGTTCTCTACTCCTGGGATGTAGATCGCTGATAGATAGCAAGAGTGGGCCTCCGCCCATCGGATTATCTTTGATACTTCTATCATCGCTAAGGAACTCCTTGTTCCCCCCTGATGATTGATATACGCCAGTCGTGATATTGTCCGACTGGAATCTGATGAATTTGGCCGAAGCCAACTGAGGCCACGCCTGAAGCGCATTGAATGTTGCTCTCAGTTCCAAATTATTGATTGGAAGTAGAGACTCCACCTGAGTCCAAACACCCTGAGCCTTCAGGGAATTCCAGACTGCACCCCAGCCCAGTAGGCTGGCATCCGTTGTCACTATCACCCACAAGGGTCTGTGGAAACAAGATCCCTGGGACAGATGATCCGGCGACAACCACCAAAGAAGAGAGTCTCTGGTCTCTTGATCCAGATTTATCTAAGGAGATAAATTTGCATAGTCCCCATTCCACTGTCCGAGCATGCACAGCTGCAGTGGTCTGAGATGAAAGCGAGCAAACGGAATGATGTCCATTGCCGCTACCATTAATCCAATGACCTCCATACACTGAGCCACTGATGGCCGAGGAATGGACTGAAGTGCTCGGCAAGTATTTAGAATCTTTGATTTTCTGACCTCCGTCAGAAATATTTTCATGTCTACCGAGTCTATCAGAGTTCCCAAGAAGGGAACCCTTGTCTGTGGAACTAGTGAACTCTTTTCTATGTTCATCTTCCAGCCGTGAGTTCTCAGAAAAGACGACGCCTGGATCAGAATATCGTCCAGATAAGGCGCCACTGCTATGCCCCGGGGTCTGAGAACCGCTAGAAGAGACCCTAGAACCTTTGTGAAGATTCTGGGTGCTGTGGCCAACCCGAAGGGAAGAGCCACAAACTGATAATGTTTGTCCAGGAAGGCAAACCTTAGGAACTGATGATGATCCTTGTGAATGGGAATATGAAGGTATGCATCCTTCAAATCCACGGTAGTCATATACTGACCCTCCTGTATCATTGGTAAGATTGTTCGTATAGTCTCCATCTTGAATGATGGAAGTCTGAGAAACTTGTTTAGACACTTGAGATCTAAAATGGGTCTGAAAGTTCCCTCTTTTTTGGGAACCACGAAAAGATTTGAGTAAAACCCCTGCCCCTGTTCCAGTATTGGAACGGGACAAATTACTCCCATGGTAGAGAGGTCTTTTACACAGCGTAAGAACACCTCTCTTTTTATCTGGTCTGCAGATAATTGAGAAAGATGAAATCTCCCTCTTGGGAGAAAATTCTTGAATTCCAGTTGATACCCATGGGTCACGATTTCCAGTGCCCAAGGGTCCTGAACGTCTCTCGCCCAAGCCTGAGCAAAGAAAGAAAGTCTGCCCCTACTAGATCCGGTCCCGGATCGGGGGCCGCCCCGTTCATGCTGTCTTTGTAGCAGCAGCGGGTTTCTTGGATTGTTTACCTTTATTCCAAGCCTGGTTGGGTCTCCAGACTGACTTGGATTGAGCAAAATTCCCTTCCTGCTTTGTGGAGGAAGAGGAAGCCGAGGGTCCTCCTTTAAAGTTTCGAAAAGAACGAAAATTATTTTGTTTACCCCTCATCTTAACAGACTTATCCTGAGGTAGGGCATGACCTTTACCTCCAGTAATGTCAGAAATGATTCAATTCAGGCCCAAATATGGTCTTACCTTTAAAAGGAATAGCTAACAGCTTAGATTTTGATGACACATCAGCAGACCAAGATTTGAGCCATAGCGCTCTACACGCTAGAATGGCAAATCCTGCATTTTTTCGCCGCTAGTTTAGCAATTTGAAAAGTGGCATCAGTAATAAAAGAATTAGCTAGCTTGAGAGCCTTAATTCTATCTAGGATGTCATCTAAAGGAGTCTCAACCTTCAGAGACTCTTCTAGAGCCTCAAACCAAAAGGCTGCTGCGATAGTTACTGGAACAATGCAAGCCGTAGGTTGTAAAAGGAAACCCTGATGAATAAATAATTTCTAACTTTTTATCCATAGGGTCTTTGAAAGCACAACTGTCATCAATAGGTATAGTTGTACGCTTAGCCAGGGTAGAAATAGCTCCTTTCACCTTAGGGACCGTTTGCCAAGAGTCCCGAATGGCGTCTGATATAGGAAACATTTTCTTAAAATTAGGAGTTGGAGAGAATGGTATACCTGGTCTATCCCATTCCTTTTTAACAATTTCCGAAATTCTCTTAGGAACTGGAAAAACATCAGTGTAAGTAGGCACCTCTAGATATTTGTCCATCTTACACAATTTCTCTGGTGGTATCATAATCATCCAGAGTCGCTAAAACCTCCCGAAGTAACAGGCGGAGGTGTTCAAGCTTAAATTTAAAGGACATTTCGTCCAAATCTGTCTGAGATAACACATTTCCTGAATCTGAAATTTCTCCCTCAGACAGCAATTCCCTGACCCCCCAACTCAGAGCACTGTGAGGGTACATCTGAAATATCCAATAAAGCATCAGAGGATTCAGTATTCACATTAATACCTGACCTACTGCGTTTACCCTGTAACACTGGTAATTTAGATAATACCTCAGTAAGGGTAGTAGACATAACAGCAGCCATCTCCTGCAGAGTAAAGGAATTAGACGCACTAGAAGTACTTGGCGTCGCTTGTGTGGGCGTTAAAGGGTGTGACACTTGGGGAGAATTGGATGGAATATCCTGGTTCTCTTCAGACTGAGAATCATCCTTAGACACACTATCTTTACTCAAAATATGCTCTTTACAATGTAAGGCCTTTTCAGTACAAGAGGTACATAATGTAAGAGGGGGTTCCACAATGACATCTAAACACATAGAACAATGAGATTCCTCAATGTCAGACATGTAGAACAGACTAGTAAAAAACCACCAATAGTCGTTTAAACACTTTATTAAATGCTTTAAATAATTCTTTGAAAACGTGTACTGCGCCTTTAAAAAATAAAAAAGTGAACAATTTTTTCAAAGCTGCTTTAAACCGTAAAATTTACTTCCAAAATTAACTTAATCCTAAATAAATGTTCCAAAAATTATTGCACCCCAAGTAGTAAGGGGGGATTAACTTCTAAAATGTATTTATAGCCACATTTATATTAAAGTCAGCAAAAATACCCTCTGCACCTTGCCACAGCTCTGCTGTGGCGCCTACCTGCCCCCAGGGTACTTCGAGATGACTCAACAACAATCCGGAGAGCTGAGCTAATGCCTGCTGCTTCCCAGGCAGAATACAGAGCGCGTCTGAGCGCGTGAAAATAAGCCCCGCCCATCAGGACCGATGACCGAGTAGGCCCAAACAACCGCATGGAGGAGAGGTTACCAATACAAGCCATGTGGACTCGTTTACCCCTAGTATACACTACAGTCAAAATGTATATCTAAACACCAAAACCGTAAAACATATCTCCCAGTGTCTTTTATAATGAGCACTCAGCACTTTGTCATTATAAACTCTTTTGGCCCAAAAATGTCAACTGAATAAAATAAAATAATGCATAGGTTTCAGTAACACCCCTCTTTGATAACAGGTCTACTGCTTACCCCTTAAAGGTAAGGTAAAGTTTACTGTCAAACAAATCATGTAATTTATCAAACTTTATATTTCTGACCGTTTTCTCTGATTCTCCTCCCCCATGACACTTCCGTGTTTAGAGATCTTCTCTCATCCAGCGTTCTCCGCCCTGTCTCTACGTCGGCTCAATGCGCGTTCACAGACTGCATTTCTTATGCGCATGCGCCACTTCCCCCACTGCCCAATACAAACTAGTAACTTGTAAGCAATAGCTACAGAACAAGCAGTGAGCATGCGCGAAACACGAGCGAGCACGGGTGGAGGTACGTTGACTTAAGCCGGACGCATGTGCTCATTCATCCAGTGACGTAGGAATGGATGGGCTAAACCCCTGAAGGGGAAACACAGATTGGACGAGAATATAGCTTTCACTTGTCAATCAAAATAAAGAAAATGTCGGGCGGACAAATGCTTGGTGTCGGGACAGTACTGCGAAGGGCGAAAATAAAGTAATTATGAGAGTTTATGACAAAATCATGAATTAAACTTATACTAATTTTTAAGTATCTACACAATGGCGTTTAGTTATATGCTCAACTTTACCTTACCTTTAACTAACAGGGAAATAAATTTCAGCCAGTTCTGATATACTAAGTCTCCTCAGAATAAAGGGCTGCACATACCTCAATGCTGCTTGTAGCATAAACCGGTCTCCACACTGAAGATGTCTCCTGTATTACCTTCAGATCTGTGGGAACCAACATGGATCTTAGTTACAGCTGCTAAGATCATAAACCTCAGGGCAGAAATCTTCTTCTATATCCCCCTGAGGGAAACAGTACTCACCGGTACCATTTAAAATAAAAAAACTTCTTGATTGAAGAAACTAACACTAACATCTCACTTTACCTCTTCCTAGTACAAACACAGGCAAAGAGAATGACTGGGGGTGGAGGGAAGGGAGGAGCAATATATACAGCTCTGCTGTGGTGCTCTTTGCCACTTCCTGTTAGCAGGAGGATAATATCCCACAAGTAAGGATGAAATTCGTGGACTCGTCGTATCTTGTAGAAGAAACTAATCTGAAAACATACTAGTCTAAAAATTAAAACCATTATTTAACTCAGTCTGACTGACTAGTGATTTAAATCAAATCCACCCTGGGGTCACCTCATAAACGCTTGAGGTGCAGAAGGGGCCTTATACAGCTCAAAAACTGCACGCCCCAGGGGGTCACATGCAGTCATCATCAGCACTTGGTATTGTGTGATTGACAACTACATGCCACCCTCTGCACTTAGGAGGTTAAGCTCTGATTTCTTTTAATATGAGTTTTCTGATGCCTAAAAAGATTTGATTTCCAAGTAAAATATTTTCCACAGTCAGAACATGAAAATCCTTTCTCCCCTGTATGAATTGTCTGATGCGTAATAAGAGTTGATTTCCGATTAAAACATTTCCCACATTTAGAACATGAAAATTCTTTCTCCCCTGTATGAGTTTTCTGATGCATAATAAGATTTGATTTCTTAGTAAAACATTTCCCACAGTCAGAGCATGAAAATCTTTTCCCTCCTGTATGAGTTTTCTGATGCGTACGAAGAGTTGATTTCAGAGTAAAACATTTTCCGCAGTCAGAACATGAAAATCCTTTCTCTCCTGTATGAATTTTCTGATGAGTAATAAGATTTGATTTCCGAGTAAAACATTTCCCACAGTCAGAGCATGAAAATCCTTTCTCCCCTGTATGAATTTTCTGATGCCTAATAAGAGTTAGTTTCAGAGTAAAACATTTCCCACAGTCTGAACATGAAAATCTTTTCTCTCCTGTATGAATTTTCTGATGCGTAATAAGATATGATTTCAGAGCAAAACATTTTCCGCAGTCAGAGCATGAAAATCTTTTCTCTCCTGTATGAGTTTTATGATGCATAAGAAGATTTGATTTCTTAGTAAAACATTTTCCGCAGTCAGAACACGAAAATCCTTTCTCTCCTGTATGAATTTTCTGATGCGTAATAAGATTTGATTTCTGAGTAAAACATTTCCCACAGTCAGAGCATGAAAATCCTTTCTCCCCTGTATGAATTTTCTGATGCCTAATAAGAGTTAGTTTCAGAGTAAAACATTTCCCACAGTCTGAACATGAAAATCTTTTCTCTCCTGTATGAATTTTCTGATGCGTAATAAGATATGATTTCAGAGCAAAACATTTTCCGCAGTCAGAACATGAAAATGGTTTCTCCCCTGTATGAATTTTTTGATGCGTAATAAGATTTGATTTCTTAGTAAAACATTTTCCACAGCCAGAACATGAAAATCCTTTTCCTCCAGTATAAATTTGTAGATGTTTAAAAAGATGTGATTTCTTAAGAAAACATTTCCCACAATCTGCACTCTGATCATGACTAGGATTATTGCAGTTTGTGAATTCACCTGTCAATAAGAAACATATCATGAGAACATATAAACTGTTCTGATTTCGTTAGTCCCCTACACTTGTAGTAGACACTGTGACAACTAGACATTTCACAGCTTTCACGCTAAGGCTTAAAGTGATGGTAAATCCTAGCATTTGTGAAACGCTAAAATTTACCATTGGAACAAATAAAGGGGACTTTCATTCATGAAGTATAAAATACTTCATGATGAAAGCTTCTTTATTTGTTCCAAGTGTTCGCCATTTTCAGCTGCTAAAGGCAGCCCACCATCAGAATGCTATGTCCCCTATTTGGCTGAGAGGTGAAGTATTTTATACTTCATGAATGAAAGTCCCCTTTATTTGTTCACAAACGCTAGGATTTAACATCACTTTAAGGACAGTTTACTGGACATTACGGACTATTTCTAAGAATTTTCACTTAGTCAAAGACCGAACTAAATTAAAATGAATGATGTTTTTAAAATCAATGTTTCATGTCCTTTTAAAATTGAGTCTTTTAGTAATACAATTATTTCAGTCCATAAACTAATCTTTATAACTACTGCTTGTGTTTAAAACAAAGATGACTCTAGAACAACAAAAACAAAGAAAATAGCCCCAGGTGGTGTAGTATATCTAAGCAATATATAAAATTTTCATCTGAGAGAAGAATCTCACTCACGTGTCAACTACACCTTCTGGGATAATTAGCAGCTCCCCAGCCAACTGTATTACTCAGGCAATTCTGTTATATCATATAGATGATGATTATTTAGCTGAAAAGGCTTAAAGACCCCAATACAGCTAAACAAAAAGATATCAACCTGTGACAAATCTCCATGTACACTCACACCTTAGACACGTCACACACGTACACTCACCTGCACCCTGCATCCCTCAGACATGTCACACACATACACTCACCTATATTGTCACATATTTCCTGCTCTGGTGGTTCTGGCATATTTCTTAGCCACTGATCTTCTGTTTGTTCTGTGTTGCATGAAATCTTAGCAACATTTTCACCTGGAAAAAAAAAGAGTAAATATATAAATTTCTGTTATATCTTTTTTAAAAATGTTTAAAACAAAATGTGAAAAATTCTGTAATATAAGTTAAATATGCCTCAGCCTTCATCACTAGCAGTCACATTAGTAAGAAACATTCCATATAATGACAATAGCACAACAGTAAATACAGGTGGCAAGCAATAAAGCGAGTTAGATAGGAATAACATAAATTATGCTTAACAGAAAATTTCCTTTCCTTCTGTACAGGGAGAGTCCACAGCTGCATTGCTTTCTCCTGAAGGCTGCTTCAACAGGAGCAAAAACGCATTAAAAATTTAGGAAAAAGAATGTAAGGAGGACCAGGTAGCCGCCCTACAAATCTGATCCATAGAGGCCCCATTTTCGAAGACCCAAGAGGATGTCACTGCTCTCGTAGAATGAGCCGTAATCCTCTGAGGAGGCTTGTGTCCCGCTGTCTTATAAGCCACACATATAAGCAGCATAAATCACATAAACAAATATGATTAACATCCCACTGTTCAACAATCCCCCTCAGGAGATATTAACCCTTGATTTCATAAAGATAAAGGAGTCCCACTGTGACCCTGTCTTCTAGCGTTAACATATGTGTAAAAAAATTAAACAATCTTGCCGGAATCTATGCCGTGGAACAAAAACACGGTCCTTCAAGTGTGACAGACTGTAGCATCGCTTCTGACATGGACTTGAGTGATGAAAAGCAGGCAATGAAACTCGTCAATACTGATTGCTTAGGAGCGGTTAATATGAGTCTGGATGGTTTCGCAGAAAGACTCTCTCTGCATCTCCAGACTTTCATCAATGCTCTCACTGAGAGGCTGACAAGACTACTTAAAACTCCAATTCCATATCGAAGGGTAGATACCCTTCCTAAGGAATTACTCTGAAATCTTCTGACACTTCTCTGCCAACCTCCTGTGACGAAAGGCAAATAATGACTGGGGGATGAGAGAAGTGGGGGAGGTATTTAAGCCTTTGGCTGGGGTGTCTTTGCCTCCTCCTGGTGGCCAGGTTCAGTATTTCCCACAAGTAAGGAATGCAGTTGTGGACTCTCCCTATATTAAGAAGGAAAAGTTACTTTATAGCTGCAAATACAGCCTCATTGTAACCAATCAGAATTCCTATGTGAGTCTTATTACAGAGTTTTAAAAATAACATCCATTTTCCATTGCTTATTAAAACCTCACTATAGCCCATTTAATTTTTTTTAACATGTATTGCCTGGGTGAGAGAATGTACCACAATAATATGATAGAAACATCAGCTATATAAAAAGGATTTAGTTCAATACAAAAGTATTTTCTACTTCAATAAAAGAGGAAAAGGAATAGATATAATGGAAATTAGCAAGTTTAACCTTCTAACTGCTGAACTATTTCATACCCTTGTGCTGAAGAAGATTACAGTTTTTTGCATTCATTGTATTAAGAATTCAGCCCTACATAAGTTATATCACAATCACCACAAATAACAGGTGAGTTTTCATCTATGTGTTTTATTGAGCGGGTATTTATTGAGACACATCATATACACTTACTCACAGAGACATGTCACACAGGTACACACACCTGTGACCTGTTTCCCTCAGACACATTACACACGTACACTCAGCTGTGCCCTGTGTCCCTTACATGTCACACACATACACTCACCCTTTTTCCCATAGCCATGTAACACACATACACTCACCTGTGCCTTGTTTCTCTCAGACACGTCACACACACCTGTACCTATATTGTCACATATTTCCTGCTCTGCAGCTTCTGTTATATTTCTTAGCCACTGATCTTCTGTTTGTTCCGTGTTACATGAGATCTTAGCATCATTTTCAACTAAAAAAAAAAAAGTGTCAATGGTCTCTTTTAAAAAACTTTAGATTAAAATAAAAAGTAAAAGATTGTGTAATTTAAATGAACTAAACCGGAGTCTAAATCACTAGCAGTCACATCATATCAGTATGTACCATGTAGTAAAGCAAGTTAGCTGGGATTTAGTGACTTTACCAGCTGCAAACACACCCCGATTTTAGCTAATTAGAATTTCCATGTTTTCTGTAATACAGTTTTTTTTTTTTTTTTAAATATAATCCATTCTAATGATTTTTCAATAAAACCTTGCATATGCTTTGCAAATGCACTCATATCACAGTAACACCCCATTATACCTAACATTGGGGCAATAAAGCACTAGTATTCCAACAGCCTCTTGACCTGACATGGAGAAAATACTGTAATAGAATTCCAACAGCACCCAATGTTCTCCCCAGGACCTTTTAAGCGGGTGCACCACCCGGCTGATTTTACTGACTACCCGGGTAAAACATTAGCCAATCTTAAGCTAAAATGAGCTAATATTGAAAATGTTTAATTTTTATTGCACAACATATCTTTAAATGCATTCTGTTAAATTATACAATTAATTTGTGTTTTGGATAGCTGAAAATGATAAAATATTAAAAAATATCACACTGCCCCCACTGGTTACTTCATAAGGCCACCAGGCTGCAAAATTTTCAGCATCTATACCTGACATGGGAATAATACAGTACTAGTATTTCAACAGCCCCTATACCGGACATGGTGACAATACAGCACTAAAATTCCAACACCTCCTATACCTGACATTGTAACAATACAGCACTAGTATTGCAACAGCCCCTATACCTGACATAGGAATAATACAGCACTTGTATTCCAACAGCCTATATACCCGACATGGGGACAATACAGCACTAGTATTCCAACAGCCCCTATACCTGACATGGGGACAAAACAGCTCTCCCTATATATAACATATGGAGAATACAGCACTAGTATTCAAATAGCCCCTATATCTGACATGGGGACAAAACAGTACTATTATTCCAACAGCTCTTATACCTGACATGGGGACAAAGCAGTACTATTATTCCAACAGCTCTTATACCAGACATGGGGACAATACAGCACTAGTATTTCAACAGCCCCTATAACTGACACAGGGACAATAAAGCACTAGTATTCAAATAGCCCCTATATCTGACATGGGGACAAAACAGTACTATTATTCCAACAGCTCTTATACCTGACATGGGGACAAAACAGTACTATTATTAAAACAGCTCTTATACCGGACATGGGGACAATACAGCACTAGTATTTCAACAGCCCCTATACCTGACACAGGGACAATAAAGCACTAGTATTTCAACAGCCCCTATACATGACATGGGGACAACACAGCACTAGTATTCAAACAGCCCATATACCAGACATGAGGACAATACAGCACTAGAATTCTAAAAGCCCCAATGCCTGACATGGAGACAATACATCACTAGTATTGCAATAGCCCCTACACCTGACATGAGGACAATAAAGCACTAGTATTCAAACAACCCATATACCTGACATGGGGAAAATACAGCACTAGTATTTTAACAGCCCCTATACCAGATGAGGATAATGCAGCACTAGTATTCCAACAGCCCTAATACTTGACATGGTGACAATTAAGCACTATTATTATACATCTTTGTAAGAGTCTACAAGTCTACATACACACAAATATGCACCAGAAAACATGCTCAGACACACTATATAAGCACACACAATCAAAACCTGATTTTTTTTTTACAATATTACCGAGAGGATCCTGGTATTTCTTAATAAATGTATCTAAAAAATAAATATTCACTCACAGGCCAAATCTCTGCATCTACATCTGTGTGTCCACGTGTACAGCTCATTAGCATACACAATTCAGCTGGGTACACTACTGCACGCTTTTACAATTTCCATGGTCATTGCTGCTGCCACTTCTCACCACGGTAATTATTACTTATATTGCCTTTTTACATATGTGCATTGTGCTTTCTGCATCTGTTAGTTCTATATTTAATGCTGTAGCCTGCTTGCAGAATACAATGTCCCTTTAAGAAATGTCCCCATAAAATTACAAACATGATTCTCTGCTGGTCTTGCACATGTATGATAGAAGGTTTAAATACAATGTCCCTTTAACTCACTATATACAGAGAGAAGATACAGATAAGAGGCTTTAAAGATAACATAGTGCTGTGAGATTTATTTTATGCTCCTACAAAGTGCTACCAGTGTATCCGCAGCTGATCAGATCACAATGATTAGACTGTGGCAGATATGACAGCAGCTGTATAGGGTCTTCTTGCTTGGGTGCCATTATATGATCAGGACTGATGTAATCAAACTCTACAAATGTGACAACAGTCAGTGAGTAACAGGCTATATTGTACTGTGACACACAGTGTGTGATTGAGGTGACACCCTGACTGGTGATATAATGTACAGTACATACAGACAATAAGCTATAAAAACCAGGCAATACCGACAAGCGATCTCTCAAATTGGAAAAATAAAAGTATTTCGTGGTTAGGTAGAATTAGCGTGATAAAGATGAACGTCCTCCCCCGCATCTTATACATTTTTCATGACTACAATCGGGAAACTACAGAAAATTATAGAAACATTTATCTGGAACGGAATTAAACCCAGAACACATAGGCAAAACTGTACCTACCCAAAGAAAAAGGCGGACTTGGAGTACCTAATTTATCTTTATACAGACAAGCTATAATGACACAAAGACTAATAGATTGGTGTACAAATTATCCAAAATAGCATTGGATACAAATAGACAGATCAATTTTGACCACCAACAACCCAGGCTCTCTAGCATGGACAATAAAAAAAGATAGGCCGATCTTAGGTGGTTCCGGGGGAGGAGACTGGGTGCAGGAAATGCTGTGAGCACGCTCTCTCTAAAACTCCCATACTAGCCATTGGCGGCAATTTCACGCTGAGCCTTTTGTCCTGGGCGGCTAAATATCCACAGGTACCTGGATCCTGGTTCCACAGCGGTGTAACTACAGCACACCGTATTACCATCTTGGCCCTTTCTGCCTCATCAAAATCTCCCTGTGGGTGCAAAGCTACGAGACTTGGCTGCTTTCCCCCACCCCTCCCACCGGTGCTGCGTGAGGTGGTGGATGGGATACTGTCTGACGACCCTGTTTGGTTGGGAGAATTTGGCTTACTGATACGGACAGGGAGCTACTACTTAGGCACAACCTCTTACCTTGCTCTGGTTTGGGTCCTGCGCTCCGCACTCCCTCAATTCTTTTCAGTCTTGCCGGGTTCTCTCCCGAGGCGAGGGAGTGGGGGCCTGGCTGCGTCTCCTCATCCTGCGGCTGGTGTAGTGCGCGGAGACGGATGGGACGCTGACTGGTGACGTCGACATGCCGGGGCTGCATTGTCTTATGACACGGAAAGGAAGTTACTGCTGAGCCGTGGTCTTCCACACATCGATGCTGCTTGTGGAGGACCGGCGTACAGTTCAGACAGGAGTCGGCTGGCTGTCCTGAGATGGAGAGTTGCTGCAGAGGCCTGGTTCTCTGAGGAATAAGCACATACAGCGTCCAGACAAGAAAACTGGCACAGTGAACCTGCAATTCCGGTACAAATATGGCACTGAGCTGCATGGTATAAGGTACTTTCTCTTGCAAAGGTGCAGTTTGCCTAGTTACTGGGAAAGATTTGAGGCATAGCTCTTGTATTTCTAAATATATTCTCCCACTGAAAGGAAAACAAAATCTATAAGGTCCCTACAAGTCAGTATTCTCCCAATCTAAGGGTGTAAGGAGTATAAATTGTCTTAAGGATAACGACATCTTCATACTGGGACTTGTGCAGTAATATTTTTACATACCTCCAAGGAAGTTAGGTGGAACTGGAGAGAACTGTTTGCTTTCTCCTAACTGCATGTGCCACTAACTTTCCCAAACGCTTCTGCTTGCATGTTTTTTTTTTTTTTTGCCTGTTTTCTCCTCTCTGCTTCTATAAAAGGCTCGGGAAATCAGAGGGACACTACTCCTGCTTAAACTAGCAAACTAATATACGGCCACCTTATATATAAGGAGTTCCCTTATTGCAAAATCACTGAATTGAAGGAAACTCACTTATAAAGCATAACTCTGCCTCAATTTCCTAACAAACAGGTCTCAGGAAATGTGCTGATTTTTTCTGTTGCTGGCTGTTTGCTATGTCTTGCTAATCATTTATTTTCTTTTTTTTTTCCTTTCTGTATATATCTTGGTATATGCTAAATTAAGATATTAATGAAATTATATGCCTGAGAAATCAAAAAATGCTGACCTTGATAAGTTCCTTGAAAATGTAAGATTTGATGCTATTGAAGAAGGCCTTGATATAGGTTTAAGGTTTTTTTTTTTGTCTCTTTCTTTTGATTCTTCTTTAAGTGACCCCTTAAACTTAAAAGTTTGAAGGCTGGGGGAACTCTGGATTTAGGTTAAGAGGGCCTAGCTAAAAGACTCAGTTCCTAAGTGGGTGGGAGGGGAAATAAATGAAGAAGTTTGGTGTATAAAGAGAAAAAAAGGGGGGGAACCCCCCCCCCCCACATATAAACCCTGTATAAAATTCGGGGTGTCCTAAGGCTTAAGAACAAGATAGTGGATTAGGAATAGATACATTAAAATCTTGACTGCTGATTTAGGGGCTCAAGGCTAAGTACAACCAATATAAGATAACTGATATCTGGATCTGGGATCCCTGGTGACCTTATACACTTTATAATAATAATAATAATACTTGCTCGGCACTATCTCACCTGACCTTTTTATTTTATTTTTCTCACCCTTCCTGCACGTCCCCCTCCTCACCCCCTGTAGAAGGGGGTGGGGATCTTCATTTCCCTTCACTTGCTAACTTCTCACCCCTTTTTTTTTTCCCCCCACTTACACCCCCTCACTAATTAACTATAATCACAATCGTATAAAACACCTATCCCACCAATACACTTATGGATACATTTTTAAGTTCACCGTCTCACAGTAAAACCACTTCACCAACCATGGCTTCCAGACCCAGAGACAGAAGGAATAAGACAACAGCTGAAACCCTGGTCGAATTACATCCTGAACCAGCTCCTTCTATAAAGCGGACTGACGCTATAAATCCACAGCTAATTGTGAGTAATATTATTGAAGCCCTGAATCCAAAATTTGAAACAAAATATACACGCATTATCAGTAGAAGTTAAGCAATTCTCTGCAAGAATTCAAGAGGTCGAACAAAGAGTATCGGATTTAGAAGACCTCACAGTATCTCACAACACTAAAGTACAGGCCAATTCACTCTCACTGATAGAATTACAAAGGAAAATTGAGGATTTAGAGAATCGATCTAGGAGAAACAATGTTAGGATAATTGGGGTTCCTGAGAGCGTTCAATATGCGGATTTAATAAAGTTTGCGGCTGAGACCCTTCCTAAACTCTTTAACATCCCACAAGAAATACTACCCCTAGATGTAGAAAGGGCCCACAGATTGGGGAGATCTCCTTCATCAGGTGGAGATAAAGCTAGGCCCAGACCCATAATAGTAAGATATTTGAATTATCAGGACAAGATTAGGATCCTACAGTTTTCACGTAAAAATGCACCTATTTTAATAGAAGGAAACAAGATCTTGGTTTTTCAAGATTTTGCTTATGAAACCTCCCTAAAAAGGAGAGAGCTCTCCCCAATATGTGGTAGACTGATTAAAGAGGGACTATTTGCCACAATTGTTTATCCAGCTAAACTTAAGGTAGAAATGCAGGGTCACATTTATTTTTTGACAATGTATCTGAGGCAGAAAATTTTTATACTGAGAAGTGTACTAAGCAGTGTTGATTTAAGAGAGAGGAAGAGGAAAGGAAAAGTTATATATGAGAATAACCTTGATGTAAATAATGATATATCAAAAGGTTTTTCAATCTTATATATACGGTTGGATACATTTTCTTTTTTTTCTTTTTATCCCTGATGGTTGAGGGTAGACAGGTGCAGAAAATCGGGGGCCGGGGGGTTTCCCTTTTTAAAAATTTTTTTTTATTTTTATTTGTTTGTTTTTCTCCTCCGCATCTATTCCTTCTCTCCCCTTATAAATGGCGGCTAAAGTAAGAAAATTGGTTATATCCTCTTGGAATATTGGAGGCATATCTACTCCGATGAAGCGTAAAATTATGATTTCACAATTGAGGAAACTCAATACAGATATTGCCTTTATCCAGGAGACACATCTAAATGCAGCAGAATCATTGAAATTAAGATCTTCATGGGTCAAGGAAGTATTCTTTACATCTAGTATAGGTAGAAAAAGAGGAGTAGCTATTTTACTAGGAAAGAACATTACATATGAAGTATTGCTAGAAGTTAATGATTCGGAAAGTAGAATTCTGATTTTAAAAATTAAAATGTCAAACTCTATATTTACCCTCTGCAATATATATGCTCCTAATAAATTTGAACCAAGATTCTGGGAACTATTACAAACTAAAATTTTACAATTTGGGGAAGGCAATATAATTGTAGCAGGGGATTTTAATATGACCTCACAAATCCCCTTAGATAGGTGTAGGCAAACAAATATTACTCATATCTCTAAAAGAGATAAATTGGAAAATAAAATGTTCAAAACTCTATTTAGGAATCTAGCCCTTAAAGACATATGGAGGATTCAAAATCCAATTCAAAGAGAATTTACATGTAAAGCTAGGAGTGTGAATTCTTTGTCAAGAATTGACTTATTTCTAGTCAATGAGAACCTACTAAAAATAGGAGCCATAGCTAAGATAACGCAAGTCACTATTTCAGATCATGCCCCAATTACTTTAAGTATTCCGCTGAGTAATAAAATACACAATTCACGTCGCTTCTTTTTCCCTAAGTTTTTAATAAAAAACTTAAAATTTAAAAACTGGTTGACTGCCAAAATGACGGATTTTTTTGCTTTAAATCTTGGATCAGTCAATGATCCGAGTTTACTTTGGGAGGCAGGTAAAGCAGTATTTAGAGGGGACATCATTGCCTATATGGTTAATCTTAAACGAAAAACTACACACAGGGAAAACGAAATACTAAGGTCACTTACTAATTCTTATAATAAATATTTAGTACAACCCACATCTGCAAATTGGAGGAGGTATACTTCTGCTAAGAGAGTTAGAGATACTTTTTTAATGCACACCTCGGTTCAAACTGATCTTAAATGTAGAGCTAAGTTCTACCGACATGGGGATAAGGCAGGTAAACTGCTAGCTAAACTAGTTAAAAATACACAGGGGAGCTCTGCTATTGATTCGCTTCTTGAGCAAGATATTATACTCAATGATCCAAATGAAATCCTCAAGGCTTTTTCTGTTTATTATAGGGACATATATTCTTTTAGGGAATCGGATCTGAAAACCACAGAACTATTCTGGAGAGGGCTTGAATACCCATGTCTGAGTGATGAAGCGATAGTCAAAATTAATGCCCCTATTTCTGATCAAGAGATTGCCAATGCCATTAAAATTCTGAAATTGGATAAAGCACCGGGACCTGACTCTCTGCCTAGTGAGTTCTACAAAATATTGTCACATGTCTTAATTCCTCATTTGAGAAATCTTTTTAACCATTATTATATAGAAAATAACTCTATTCCACAGAATTTTGCTGTATCTAACACAGTATTAATCTTGAAACCGGGAAAAGACAATTTGAAAAAGGAGTCTTACCGCCCTATTGCGTTATTGAACACTGACTATAAATTGTTGACATCAATTTTAGCTAAAAGGCTTCAACGCGAGATAGGAGTATTAATTGACAAAGATCAGGCAGGATTCTTACCTAAGCGTAACTTAACGGCCAAAATTAGAGAATTGTTTTTAATCCTTGAGTATTTTTATAATCCACAAGAGATTATAGAACAGGAGAAGTCTGATCTAGCAATTATTGCGCTTGATGCAGAAAAAGCATTCGATTCGGTACATCATCAACATATTTTAACCTCATTATCCAATTTTGGCTTTAAAGATAACTTTATCTTCTTCATCGATAATATATGTAATAATTCATCTACTAAATTGATTGTTAACAGCTTAGAATCCAATCTAATTAATCTTCAGAGAGGCACAAGACAAGGATGTCCATTATCACCTCTTTTATTCGACTTAGCGATTGAATCGCTAGCTCTTAAAATCAGGCAATCTCTTGAGGGAATAAAGGTTGGTTCAGTAGAGCAAAAGATTGCTCTATATGCTGATGATGTGTTGATCTATATCTCAGATACAGAAAAGAACATCCCAAAACTATTATCGATTATTGACTCTTTTGGAACCTTTACTGGTTATAAGGTAAATAATTCTAAATCGGAAATAATGTGGATTAGGAAAAATGAGGCTTCCATCCATATAACACCTTTTAAGGAGGTAGTGTCTCACTTTAGATATCTTGGTATTAATGTATCAGCCAACCCAAAAGAGTGGTATGATCTTAATATCTCTCCTATATTATCAAAGATAATAGAATACATGAATAGTTGGCAAAATCTTCCACTCTCCTTGTCAGGACGCATCGCTATATTTAAAATGGTCCTCCTTCCAAAAATTATTTTTCCGTTACAAAATATACCGGTAATATTGAAAGTAAAAGACTGGAAAAAATTGAATAAGGGTTTAAGATATTTTATATGGAAATGTAAAAGACCCCGTATTTCTTTAAATAAGCTATATCTACCCAAAAAATTTGGGGGATTGGCCCTCCCTGATCTTAGTAAATATAGCTTAGTTTTTCTCTCACGTATTGCGATAGACTAGATTGTAAATAAAGATTACTTTACAAATAATATGCTTGAAAAAAATATTATATATCCTTACAACCCTATGGCTTTAATACACTGCCCAGTTCAATTAGTCCCAAAAAAGGTGAAATGTTTCAAATCGATATATACAATCATAAAGGCCTGGAAGAAATATGGACAAAAAGTGGGTATCGATCTCTCTATCCCAAAATTTCAAGGCCTCTGTGGTAATCCAGAATTTCAACAAGGAACACAATCCGGGATATTTCAGACCTGGCAAGGGAAGGGGTTAACTTTTATATCCCAACTTATAGATCAAGACACCTTATCAGTAAAGGCTTTTGATAAATTAAAACAGCAATTCCAATTAAGTAACAAAGACTTTTTTGCCTACCTACAGGCCAGGCATTATCTTTTTTTTCTTACTGAAAAATTTGGGTGGTCATGGTCATGGGGAAAAATAGACAGTTGGCCTATTCTAGCCAAAAAACGATCTAACCTCTGTCTCACCCTGGTATGAGCTGGCAATCAGCTATCAGGGAAACTTGAACTTAAGTCAGATAACACAGAGCTGGAATGACCTATCCCCTGGATTAAATATGGAGATAGAGCAGGTAGAAAAGTCCATAGCTATTACAGCCCAAACAACTTTATCTGTAAGCTGGAGAGAATCACATATCAAACTATTATATAGATCTTACTATACCCCACTGAAAGGATTCAAATGGCACAATTATAAATTTAATACGTGTCCGAAGTGTGCATATCCAGCAGCGGATATAATCCATATGATATGGGCATGTCCCAAGATAAGGCAATTATGGTGGAAAGTAGAATTTTGGCTTAAAAAAGTATTGAAGATGCATTCTATTTCTGTCTCCTTGGCAGAGGTTGTCTTCCTTAAGGAATCTTCCTTGGCCCTTGAACACATAATGGCTAGAAATGTAACAATTCTGGCAACAAGAAACTTAATTCTCAAGAACTGGCGAGGCTATATGACACCTAGTATTCTAGAGATTAAAAATTATATGAAAAAACAATGCATTATTGAACAGATGGACACAACCCTAACATCTGAAAGGGATATAACACTTTTTTTTCGAAAATGGTCCACATTTATCAAGATTTTCCCACCAGAAGAAATAAATCAGTTAATTTATCCTTTTAGATATTCTGAAATAGTGATATTAGATAGATGGTAACACCTAACTTCCCCCACCCCCCTTTTTTTTCTTTTTTCTTCTCTTCCCCTCCCCTCCCATGCTCCGCCCGTGCATAGCACTCTATATTTTGATAAAGAGCAAAGGTATAGGTAATTAATGTATAGGTTAGGATTGTGAGAGAAACAATCCCTCTTTCTTCTCTCTTTTTCTTTCAGTGTTGTTTGTAATGATGTATAATACATATATAAAATGTCTTCATTAAGCACATTTGATATTGTTTCATTAGCAAAAGACATGTATTTCGTTATTTATTTGGATATGATAAATCTCTTAGTTTCTCTTGTATAATGTCATTAAGCTCTGAATAGAATGCTTTATGTTCTTGTACTCAATGCTGGTAAATAAATAAATATTAAAAAAAAAAAAAAAAAAGATAGGCCGACTATAGTAAACAAATACCCGCTACTAAAAGAGTTCTTTGAGGTATGGGATAAGATAATGCATACTTCCTTCCACATTTCTACATCAACATCCCCATTAACGCCTTACAAAAATAACACAGCTTTACCGTTAAAAATAAAAAAAAAATTATATAAGGGCAGGACACCAGATAGAGAAAAACATGTTTTACCATTTATCTCATCAAAACAAACTAAAGACCTTTACAGAAATCTCTACTTCCAACATCGACACATCTCTGACCTGGTTATCATATGCACAAATAAAACATTTCCTCACTTGGACTTCCGGTGGGCGGCACATCAAAATGGCAGCATGATATTGAAGCTCTCTAAAAAACAACCTATTTGCAGCCTTAATCTGATGCCATCCACGTCTCTCTTGACAACTTTCTGTGTCCGAGAATTTTGGTGGATAGAGGACCGAACATCTTTCTCTCCCCCGGAAAGCACTAAAAAGATATAACTAAGGAACACGAACAACGGTGTCTCCCACCCTCCAAGATGGACGCTCTTACTAAAGAATTAACAGCTACATTCTTACCACATTTGGATAACCTCCTGAAATCCTGCTGGGCGCTACATGAGGAGATCCGATCCCTTTGGGGAACAGCACCGCTAGTCATTGCCCCTGTCCATGTTAAGGAGGACTCTCTGTCCCCGAACCTACCTGGGCGCCATTTCCTCTGGGACATAACACGGCTGGACAGCGATGAGTCTGACTCAAGAGGTAGCAAAGAGGGGTCACCTAACATCAGTACACCCACCTCAATGGAGAATGAGCCTAGCCGCAAACAGGGATCAGCGCTGAAGGGAGATCTTATCGCAGCTCTTGCGGGATGCAAGCAGATGGCTGATTTGAGCGACTCAAGAAAGTCGGAGGAGCCGAACACTGTTTGGAGCCACATAGATCTTTTGAATTTCCCAGTTTGTCCTCCCACTTTACAGGCTATATTCTGGCCGCCCGGCAAAGCAGCGCATAGAGATCCGCAACGACTGGCGACTCAGCCGCAGCTCATACCTGATACGGGTCCGTTCAGGGGCCTAGCATCTCACTGCGCACTGATTACTGGGACTCTCCTGCCTAACTCACCAAATGACTGCCACAAATATCCACCTCGACTGGTCTGGAGGCACTGTTACCCCTCGCTAATATGTTCAGGAATTGGATAAACTATCTCGATCAGCACACTTTGATGCTCTAGACTTATGCTAGGTGGGATCGTTTTCGTTACAGGACTATTGGAACCGTGCTTCACTACTGCTATATCTCCTCTGGTATAATTGTTAATAATCTGTATTAGATCCCAACTGTGGCCCTGTTGGTCATATGTGTATATGCTTTTTCTTTGCTTTCGTTTTGTCCTGTTATAACACCCTTCATACAAGGGGAGGAATCTTGACGCTTCCCATAGCTCAATATTACTATAAAAACAATATAAATCGATAGGCTAGTAGAATCTCTAAACACCCCCCAGGGCAGTACACAACACCTATCGCAGAAATTAAGAGCACTATCTCTCACCCCTTAAGCCTCACTAACTGGATATTGGGCATGGCAGAAGAAAATATACATTTTGTGATGCGGCTAGCAATAAATTGGGAGCTGAATTGTATAACCTACGTAAACTTTATCACACTAAACCTGCCGTGTCAATCGAGCATTAACATTTTTGTGCCACTATAGCCCTGATGTTCATCCACTGCTAGGTCTGAACGTATTTTTACAGCCATAGTTTAAATTATATACATGCAAATAGGTCTATTGCTGAGAATCTATAGTTGTACTCTGAAAACCCTTACTAATATCTACAAAATGAAGAGGTTAAAGCTAACTTAAAATTATCTTGCTAAAGGATGGTTATGATCTTTATTTATTTGTCAGTATTTAACTGCAAGATAGAACTTTGCACTCAGAATCAATTGTAATCCTCTACCACTTTTTATTGTCATACTTTGAGGCTAGTTAACAAAATGTGGGTTTGGTTGTTCTTCTTTTGTTCGTGTTTTTGTTTTGTTTTGTTTTATATTGGTTTGTTTGTTAATATGTTTAATGGAAAATGAAGGAGCTCAGGAGGCTTCAACATGGGATGTCTCTATTTTAATTTTCTTTCTATGCTACAATCATTGGCCTCACTCATATAGTGCGTGTGGCCATGCATTGATAAAAACATGCCCCATAATTATGCAACTTTTGCTTTGAATGTAACTATATATGAAGGATCTACTGTTTTTCATGCTGCAATGAATCACTGTGTAATGTCTTCTGCTTACCAAAATGTAATTGTGATTTAACTAC
This sequence comes from Bombina bombina, assembly GCF_027579735.1. Lineage (NCBI taxonomy): Eukaryota > Metazoa > Chordata > Amphibia > Anura > Bombinatoridae > Bombina > Bombina bombina. The sequence continues at coordinate 804,522,867 of NC_069502.1, read as the reverse complement.
TATTTTATGCTCTGTATCAACTTTATATCTTGTATCATGATTGGCTTTTGCCTCATACCTGAGTTCCTTGAATAAAAAGAATTAAAAAAAAAAAAAAAAACATTTCCTCACTTCTCATAAACACAAAGACTTACTAGTTAGATCGACAACAAATGTTGAAAAATTATGTTTGAAGAAGTCAACCCCAAGCCACTTGATCTCCATTCTATATAAGCTGCTTCTTACTCAGGAAGGAAGCAACCTCTCTAACTACACTAAAGAATGGGGGAAAGAGCTAGAAACAGAACTTACACAACAAGCATGGAATAAAATATTTATTAACACCAAAACAGCTTCTATTTCAGCACAAGTACAGGAAACAAACTACAAGTTCCTAATGAGATGGTATCTTACCCCAGCAAGGTTAAAGGTAATATACCCCACTACTATCGGTAAATGTTGGAGGGGCTTCCCCCGATGCAGGAAATATACAACACATTTGGTGGGGCTGCCAAAGACTTTAGGTTTTTGGACGGACGTATGTGCAGAACACTACAATAGATAATACCAAGGGATCCAAAGATTCTATTATTTGCCACTCTCCCTAAGTTAAAAAGCATAGACAAACACAAGCTGATGCTCACAATGATCAGCAGTGCAAAAAGTATGATCTCTAGACATTGGAAATCCTCAGCGGCCCATCTCTGAAAGATTGGATCGCACAGGTAGATCAGCTTCTACAACTAGAACAATACTATTATATTAAAACCATTATGATTGTGTATAAACCTAGTGCCTGTGTGGATCCTATATGCTCCGGCTGTGTTGACCTCTAGCTATCAACTGGAAATTCAAAGTATAACAAGGTATAGCCCGAGCGCCTCACCACTAGTGGGGGCTAGGATGTGTTATTCAGTCTGTGATGTAATAAAAAAATATTGGGTATTAGTTAAAAAGGTATAATGGTGAAAAGTACATTTGGTACACAATTAAAAACAATTTTCCACTGTTAAAGGGCCATGATACCCACATTTTTTCTTTCATGATTTAGAAAGATAATGCATTTTTAAACATCTTTCTAATTTACTTCTATTATCTAATTTGTTTTATTCTCTTGATATTCTTTGCTGAAAAGCATATCTAGATATGCTCAGTAGCTGCTGACTGGTTGCTGCACATAGAGGCCTCATGTGATTGGCTCACCCATGTGCATTGCTTTTTCTTCAAATAAGGATATCTAAAAAATGAAGCAAAATAAATAATAGAAGTAAATTGTAATGTTGTTTTAATTTGTATGTTCTATCTGAATCATGAAATAAAGATTTTGGGTTTAGTGGCCCTTTAAACTCATTGAAATAATAACAGATTAACATGGATTCATGTGCACATAAGCAATATTACACATATATCTATAATCAGTAATGAAGGTACAATTAAAAAGCTAATTTATATGAGAAATATGAATTCCCTTTGATGCAGTGTTATGCCACCTTTGTGGCTAACAGAGGGTAGCACTGAGCCCCTTGCTGGGTCTCTACAGAGATGTTAATCAAGTTTCAAAGAGTGTTTTGGTTAATTGTCTTACTGATCAAAGGTGATCAAGCAAACGGTATGTTTAGTGTTGTTTGTAATCCCAAAGTAGGTGAAACTTCCAATGTAGAAAAAATAAAATAGGCAAAACTCCCAATGTATAAAAAATATAAAAATAAAATAAAAATAAATCCGTGTGTATTACTTTAAAAGTGAACTTGCAAAAAAGGACAAAAACTGCAAATTTATGCAACAATGCCAAAAAGTGCAACAATGCCAAAAATTTAATAAAAATGCAAAAATACAAGTGTGCGTGAAGAAACTAAGTGGTGATACTGGTGATTGAAAAAATAGGTCTCTTAAGATCCAAATGAGAAAGGCCTTCTGAGAGGGCGAAACGCGTTGACAAAGCATCTGATAAGCCTTATTCTTATTATTAAACCTGTACTTGAACATACTACACTATATGGATTATCTTTCACAGAAGAACCCACCTAGGAGCAGGACAGTCACCAGAAAAATTTGACTTTCTATTTTTGCTAGCAGCATCAGCTCTGCAGTTTTGCACACATTTGGATCTTAAGAGACCTATTTTCTCAATCACCAGTATTCACCACTTAGTTTCTTCACGCACACTTGTATTTTTGCATTTTTATACAATGTTTGGGATTGTTGCACTTTTTGGCATTGTTGCATACATTTGCAGTTTTTGTCCTTTTTTGCAAGTTCACTTTCACTTTTGGCTGATCTGAATTTTTTTTTTTTTGCTTGCTTGAACTTTATTTTGGCTTCACTTTAACTTTTAATGGAATACACACAGACTTATTTTTATTTTAGTTTTATATTTATATTTGTTATACATTGGGAGTTTCCCCTACTTTGGGATTACAAACAACACTAAACATACCGTTTGCTGGATCACCTTTGATCAGTAAGATAATTAACCAAAGCACTCTTTGAAACTTGATTAACATCTCTGTGGAGACCCAGCAAGGGGATCAGTGCTACACTCTGTTAGCCACAAAGGTGGCATAACACTGCATCAAATGGAATTAATATTTCTCATATATATGAGCTTTTTAATTGTACCTTCATTACTGATTATAGATATATGTGTAATATTGCTTATGTGCACATGGATTTGAATGAGTTTAACAGTGGAAAATTGATTTTAACAGTGGAAAATTGTTTTTAATTGTGTACCATTTGTACTTTTCACCATTATACCTTTTTAACTAATAAATACCCAATATATTTTTATTATATCACAGACTAAGTAACATATCCTAGCCCCCACTAGTGGTGAGGCGCTCAGGCTATACCTTATTATATTAAACTGGTAGGGTCGAAATACACAACTTCATGTTAAACGTTTGGGAAAATAACGAACCGTCATAACGGCCCTACAAACGCATACCATGTAGGTAGGGAACTAGAGGGACATGTATTGTGCATAATGTTGTCATTCTGTATATACCAATTTTGAATTGCTTATAACGCTTAATGTACAAAGTTAGACTCTCCATTGAAATCCTGGTTATTGAATTTAAAATCACATAATGGACTATGTTGCTGAAATGAACATTACTATAGCTATGGACGATGGAGAGAAAAATGAAAATAATTTCACTTTGTGAGCTTCAGATTGACAATGTGTGTAACATTCTATTTTTTATTTCCAATAAAGAGAAAATTACAAAAAAACGAACAAAAAAAAAACAACCAGGCAATACCTCATGAACAGAAGACACGTCACACACGCACTTACCTTCATTGTCACTGTCACACATTTCCTGCATTGGAGCTTCCAGCTGACACGTTACACTCAGATCTTCTGTTTTAACATCTACATCAGTATTAATGTCATCTGTCATTTATTGCAGACAATATTTCATGGTTTAGGATTTTATTTTACCCTAAAAGCAATTCATGTTTAACATAATAATGGCTACTTATGCCATACACTTAAAAGGGACAGTCTACTTGAAAATTGTTATTATTTAGAAGATAGATAATCCCTTTATTACCCATTCCCCTGTTTTGCATAACCAACACTATTATAGTAATACACTTTTAACTCTGCAATTACCTTTATCTAAGCCTCTGTAGACTACCCCTTATCTCAGTGCTTTTTGCAAATTGCATTTTAGCCAATTAGTGCTGGTTCCTCCATAACCATTATCATTCTCCACGGGAGTGAGCACAATGCTATCTATATATCAAACATGAACTAGAACTGTCTGGCTGTGAAAAGCTCATAAAAAGCAGAGATAAGAGGCGTCCTGCAGGGGCTTAGAAAAATTCAATCTTTGAGGTTATAAGTATATTAATATAACAATATTGGTTATGTAAAGCTGGGACAATAACCAAAATCAAGTAGACTGTCCCTTTAATAAGTGGGGCATATTGAAACTGATTGATAACATGAATTTTAGTAGATTTTAAAAATCAGATGTTACGTTCAATATTTAAAATATACAGCACATCTGAAGAAATGAAAATAAAGCATATACACCTACAACATATTTCAGAACTTAAATGTACATATAATAATAATAATAGTAGATTACATAATGTTACACTACAGTCTTTGATTCAAAAGGATAACTTTATTGCAAAGTACCAGATCCATTTTATTAATATATTATCACATATTTAATAATGGCCAAAATGACTGAATTTAGAATAAAGACAGTTTTCAGAATACCATTTGATGAACTAGAGGGTTAGGGGAAGAAATAAAGATGGCATGTGTGTGTATCATTTACATGAAGCAGAGGGTGAGAGAGAAGGGAAGAGAGGGCATGTGTGTGTATCATTTACATGAAGCAGAGGGTGAGAGAGAAGGGAAGAGAGGGCATGTGTGTGTGCAGAATTTACATGAAGCAGAGGGTGAGAGAGAGAAGGGAAGAGAGGGCATGTGTGTGTATCATTTACATGAAGCAGAGGATGAGAGAGAAGGGAAGAGAGGGCATGTGTGTGTACCATTTACATGAAGCAGAGGGTGAGAGTGAAGAAAAGAGAGGGCATGTGTGTGTACTATTCACATGAAGCAGAGGGTGAGAGAGAAGGGAAGAGAGGGCATGTGTGTGTATCATTTACATGAAGCAGAGGGTGAGAGTGAAGAGAAGAGAGGGCATGTGTGTGTACAATTTACATGAAGCAGAGGGTGAGAGAGAAGGGAAGAGAGGGCATGTGTGTGTGTATCATTTACATGAAGCAGAGGGTGAGAGAGAAGGGAAGAGAGGGCATGTGTGTGTGTGTGTGTATCATTTACATGAAGCAGAGGGTGAGAGAGAAGGGAAGAAAGTGCGTGCGTGTACCATTTACATGAAGCAGAGGGTGAGAGTGAAGGGAAGAGAGGGCATGTGTGTATACCATTTACATGCAGCAGAGGATGAGAGAGAAGGGAAGAGAGGGCATGTGTGTGTATCATTTACATGAAGCAGAGGGTGAGAGAGAAGGGAAGAGAGTGCGTGTGTGTACCATTTACATGAAGCAGAGAGGACGAGAGAGGGGAAAAGAGGGCATGTGGGTGTACCATTTACATGAAGCAGAGGGTGAGAGAGAAGGGAAGAGAGGGCATGTGGGTGTACCATTTTTCTGAAGCAGAGGGTGAGAGAGAAGGGAAGAGAGGGCATGTGGGTGTACCATTTATATGAAGCAGAGGGTGAGAGAGAAGGGAAGAGAGGGCATGTGTGTGTATCATTTACATGAATCAGAGGGTGAGAGAGAAGGAAAGAGAGGGCATGTGTGTGTACCATTTACATGAAGCAGAGGGTGAGAGAGAAGGGAAGAGAGGGCATGTGGGTGTTCCATTTATATGAAGCAGAGGGTAAGAGAGAAGGGAAGAGAGGGCATGTGGGTGTACCATTTACATGAAGCAGAGGGTGAGAGAGAAGGGAAGAGAGGGCATGTGGGTGTTCCATTTACATGAAGCAGAGGGTGAGAGAGGAGGAAAGAGAGGGCATGTGTTTGTTCCATTTACATGAAGTAGAGGGTGTGTAAGGGTTAATCTTCCAGTCACCTAGTAACTCCACCCCTTCTCCCTATTTCAGCACCAGCACACCTGCAGACAAGTGCTTGGTAATTTGTTTTGCTATTGAATTGCACGCTGTGTATCTGGAGTAACTTTGATTGCTTCTATCTACCTAATTTGGATTACAAATATAGGACGTCCTATTCTACAAATTACACTGAGCCTCAGTGTCTAAGGTATCCTGTTCTAAGTTAATATACCTTTACAAGGAGAATTTAATTAACCTTGGTGCAGCTCTCTACAATTGGATGTTCAGCTGTTACACCTCTCCCTGCAACAGACTCTGCAGCTGTCCTCACCGCCTTCACACAGGCAAGTGCTAACAGGCAGTTCCACACAGTGTACACAGAGATAGGAGCTGCGCTCTCTCAGCCTTCACGCTGACAATTGCTAACAGGCAGTTCCACTCAGAGTACACAGACATAGGAGCTGTGCTCTCACAGCCTTCACACTGACAATTGCTAACAGGCAGTTCCACACAGAGTACACAGACATAGGAGCTGCGCTCTCACAGCCTTCACTGTCAATTGCTAGCAGGCAGATTCACACAGAGTGCTCAGAGAGAGGAACTGCACTCTGAATCTTTACTCTCTCCAGTAACCCCTACTGTGCTGGATTTGCTTTATGTTTGCATAACCTGTTTCTACCATATCTCCTTTGTATTAGCTTGGAATCCAAATTCTTACAATCTTCCTCTACCCTAACTGTTGTTTATACCATCTGACAAATATTCAGACCTGTGTATTAACCACCTATTATTAAATCACTTCTTAACCTGTGTGCACCTGAGCAATAGGTGCGCTCCTTAAGGAAGTGAAACAAGCACCACTATTCCAAAACAATTCTGCAGCTGTGGTCTACGAATCCAGATCCATTCTCACATATTACCAAGCCAATAAAAATGGACCCAGCAGAATTGCCACAAGTGGTGTATAACCTATCCCAGAGAGTGGACCAGCTCTCACAGGGACTCAGGGAGCTTCAAGTTGAGAATCAGACCTTAAGAGGAATAATTAGGGACTCCCTCACTCCAAAACCACCCACTACAGAGACTATTATAGAACCTCAAGTGTCGCTGCCTGATACCTTCTCAGGTAATCGCAAGTATTACAGACATTTCAAAAATGCTTGCACTCTGCTGTTTCAATTGAAGCCAAAGACCTATAGTACAGATAAAATCAAAGTGTTAACTATGATATCATTCCTACGAGGGGAACCTAGGGTGTGGGCAGATACGCTGTATGAGGCCAATGATCCAGTGTTATCCTCCCTCCCTCAGTTCCTCGCTACCATGGATGAACTTTACGTTGATTCAAACCTACAGTTATCTGCAGAATCCAATATGAGAGGCCTCAAACAAGGCCGACGTCAGGTTGAAGAGTATATCACAGAGTTCAAACTGTATTCAACCGACTCGCAGTGGAATGCCATCGCACTAAAAAATCAATACAGGATTGGACTCTCAGATCCTATAAAGGATGAGTAGAGCTTCCCGATACCTTGGAAGGATTAATGAAGCTAACAATACAAATAGATTGAAGGCTGCGAGAAAGGAGAACTGAGAGGGGTACCCCAGAAAGCTCTTCTAAACCCTCGACTTATGTTGAACCAGCAACTACCAGCAGGACTACAGTCGAACCTATGGACATAGGTGTGATTAGAGGTCCTCTTACCTCGGAAGAACGGAACCGAAGGAGAACACAGTACCTCTGTATGTACTGTGCAAATCCCAGCCACACCGTAAAAGAATGTCCAGTACTTCTTAAACCAAGAAAAAATAAGTTCCATCACATTCACTCTGCACATGCCTGTCAGAGCAATTCCACTTACTGTTATCTCTCTCTCCATTTACAGTGGGACCAAAACAGGCTGACGACTAATGCCATAGTTGACAGCGGAGCCTATGGAAATTACATAGATAAAGATGTTGTAGCTGTCAATAAAATTCCTTTTGTGAGCAAGAAACAACCTGTGTCTATTCGCCTTATTGATGGTACCAATATCTCCACAGGTCCCATTACACAGCAGACAATACCTTTACAGGTAAAAACACCATCAGGGCATACCGAATATCTCACATTCAATATAATACCGTCACCTTTGTTCCCTATAATCTTAGGCCTAAGTTGGCTGCAACAACACCAGCCACAAATTAATTGGAAGGACCTGTCGGTCGATCTCTCATCCAGTTATTGCAAGACCACCTGCTATCCACATCAGGGTATGCTCCTACAACTTCAAGAAAACTAACTCACACTTCCTGAAGAATATTCCGATTTCATTGACGTATTCAGCAAAAAGGAGGCTGAGGCACTACCGCCACATCGAGTCTATGACTGCCCGATATATCTCCAGCCTGGAGCAGTAGTTCCTTATGGTCATTTGTACCCTCTAAGTAAGCCAGAATTGGATTACTTGAAAACATACCTGGATGAAAACTTACGTAAGGGCTTCATACGTCCCTCCACCTCTCCAGCTGGAGCAGGAATTTTTTTTGTTAAAAACAAAGATTCATCTCTACGTCCCATAATAGACTATCGGGAACTTAATAAGAGGACTATTAAAAATAGGTACCCTCTCCCGTTAATTCCCGAACTTATAGAGAGATTGCATCAAGCTACTATTTATACAAAGCTTGATCTGCGAGGAGCCTACAATTTGGTCCGCATTAGAGACGGTGATGAATGGCTCACCACGTTCCGTACCAGGTACGGCCTCTACGAATATCTTGTGATGCCATTTGGGCTTTGCAACGCCCCAGCATCGTTTCAATTTTTCATCAACGATATTTTTAGAGATCTCTTATATGTATCGTCATATCTAGACGACATCTTAATCTATTCAAAAAATATATCCGAGCATATTAAACATGTCCGGTGGGTCCTCTCCCGCTTACGTACACATCACTTGTACGCTAAGCCAGAGAAATGTGTGTTCCACACAAACCAAATATCGTTCTTAGGATATCATATTTCTCCTGCCGGAATTGAGATGGAACAAAATAAAGTGCAGACAGTCATTGATTGGAAAATACCAACAACAAAAAAGGAGCTCCAACGTTTCTTAGGATTTGCCAATTATTATCGCAAATTTATTAAAAAAAATTCGAAAATTGCGAAACCTCTCTCAACACTAACCGGTTCTATGCAATTCCGCTGGAATCCTCAAGCAAACAATGCATTCCTAGAATTGAAGTCCCGTTTCACTTCAGCTCCAATCTTGAAGTTTCCCAATCCTGATCTACCATACACTCTGGAGGTGGATTCTTCGGATTACGCCATCGGAGCGGTCCTATCACAACGAGAGACACCAGCCACACCACTCCATCCAGTAGCTTACCTGTCCAAAGTCATGTCACCAGCTGAAAGAAACTATCCCATTGGTGACAAAGAACTCCTCGCAATAAAGAGATCTCTAGAACATTGGAGGCATCTTCTCGAGGGCACTCTCCATCCAGTGGTGATCTACACTGATCATAAAAACCTGGAGTATCTGCAAACCAACAAGACCCTTTCTGCAAGACAGGTGAGATGGAGCCTGTACTTCTCCAGGTTCAACTTTAATATAATCTATCGTCCAGCAAACAAGAATGGCAAGGCAGATGCCTTGTCACGAAAAGAAGACAAACCCCCAGAAACCCCAACACAAAATTCTATGATACCACCAGAACGCTTCCTAGGAGTTATATCATCCTATTCAAAAGAAATCATGGAGGCACTGAAGACTGATACCACTCTTCCAAAGGATCAGGTCTCTCTACAATCCAATGGCCTCTACTACCACAATGATAAATTGTATATCCCAGTCAGTCTCAGACAACAATTGATTCACTTGTTCCATGATACTCCTCTATCTGGACATCAGGGAGTGAGACGCACATCAGAAAAAATTACAAGAGAATTCTGGTGGCCTGGCTTAAAGGACTCAATAAAGGAACACATAAGTAGTTGCGTTATCTGCACCACCTGTAAAAACGAAAATAAAAGTCAGTTTGGACTTCTGATACCTTTACCCATTCCAGATAAACCATGGCAACATGTTGGTCTAGATTTTATCGTAGAGCTACCTGTGTCGAATTTACAAACAACAATCCTAGTTGTCGTAGATCATCTTACTAAGATGGCACACTTCGTACCTTATCATAAACTCCATACAGCATCAGAGACAGCAGCTTTATTCATCAAGCATATAATCAAATTACATGGAATCCCTTCTACACTGTATTCGGACAGAGGGACACAGTTCACGTCCAACTTCTGGAGACATCTTTGTAGAATTCTGCAGATCGATCATCGTTTCTCGTCATCCTATCATCCACAGACGAACGGACAGGTGGAAAAAACGAACCAATGGCTCGAGCAGTACCTCCGGTGTTACTGTTCACAACATCAACATGATTGGGAGGAATACTTACCACTCGCCGAATATGCCTATAATGATGCAAGTAATGCCAGTACTAAGATGTCACCTTTCTACGCCAATCATGGGTTTCATCCTACATTCTCATTAGCCCCAGGTGTTGTCTCAGATTCCCCACTGGTGGATCAGCAGACTAATTCCATTCTGGAGGTCTTCAAGACTCTTCAAGATAACATCAAACAGGCCCAAGACTCTCAAAAGAAATATTATGACCAGAGGAGAAGACCATCTCCAGTATACTCTGTTGGAGACCTCGTATGGCTCTCAACCAAAAATCTCCGTTTGAACATTCCTGCAAAGAAACTAGCCAGGAAGTTCATAGGGCCTTTTCCCATAACTAGATTGGTAAATGAAAATGCTGTCACTCTGGATCTACCTGCTAGTTTGCACATCCACTCCACATTCCATGTCTCCCTGATAAAACCTGCTAGACCGATGAGGGACACCACTATTGTTCTTCCTCCGGACCCAATTCGGGATTTACCAGACGAATTCGAAGTTGAAGCACTAGTAGATTCCAGGCATCATAACGGAGGAATTCAGTATCTGGTTCGCTGGAAGGGCTACTCCAGCCAGGATGACTCCTGGGAACCTTCTGCAAACATCCACGCACCGAGATTGGTTGCCTTGTTCCATCGGCGACATCCGGATCGCCCCCGTCCACAAGCCGTGGGACGGCTTGTCTGAGAGGGGGGACCTGTAAGGGTTAATCTTCCAGTCACCTAGTAACTCCACCCCTTCTCCCTATTTCAGCACCAGCACACCTGCAGACAAGTGCTTGGTAATTTGTTTTGCTATTGAATTGCACGCTGTGTATCTGGAGTAACTTTGATTGCTTCTATCTACCTAATTTGGATTACAAATATAGGACGTCCTATTCTACAAATTACACTGAGCCTCAGTGTCTAAGGTATCCTGTTCTAAGTTAATATACCTTTACAAGGAGAATTTAATTAACCTTGGTGCAGCTCTCTACAATTGGATGTTCAGCTGTTACACCTCTCCCTGCAACAGACTCTGCAGCTGTCCTCACCGCCTTCACACAGGCAAGTGCTAACAGGCAGTTCCACACAGTGTACACAGAGATAGGAGCTGCGCTCTCTCAGCCTTCACGCTGACAATTGCTAACAGGCAGTTCCACTCAGAGTACACAGACATAGGAGCTGTGCTCTCACAGCCTTCACACTGACAATTGCTAACAGGCAGTTCCACACAGAGTACACAGACATAGGAGCTGCGCTCTCACAGCCTTCACTGTCAATTGCTAGCAGGCAGATTCACACAGAGTGCTCAGAGAGAGGAACTGCACTCTGAATCTTTACTCTCTCCAGTAACCCCTACTGTGCTGGATTTGCTTTATGTTTGCATAACCTGTTTCTACCATATCTCCTTTGTATTAGCTTGGAATCCAAATTCTTACAATCTTCCTCTACCCTAACTGTTGTTTATACCATCTGACAAATATTCAGACCTGTGTATTAACCACCTATTATTAAATCACTTCTTAACCTGTGTGCACCTGAGCAATAGGTGCGCTCCTTAAGGAAGTGAAACAAGCACCACTATTCCAAAACAATTCTGCAGCTGTGGTCTACGAATCCAGATCCATTCTCACAGGCTGAGAGAGAAGGGAAGAGAGGTCATGCGTGTGTATCATTTACATGAAGCAGAGGGTGAGAGAGGAGGGAAGAGAGGGCATGTGTGTGTATCATTTATATGAAGCAGAGGGTGAGAGAGAAGGAAAGAGAGGTCATGCGTGTGTATCATTTACATGAAGAAGAGGGTGAGAGAGGAGGGAAGAGAGGGCATGTGTGTGTATCATTTACATGAAGTAGAGGATGAGAGAGAAGAGAGGGCATATGTGTGTACCATTTACATGAAGCAGAAGGTGAGAGAGGAGGAAAGAGAGGGCATGTGTATTTATCATTTACATGAAGCAGAGAGAAGGGAAGAGCGGGCATGTGTGTGTGCCATTTATAGAATGCACATGGTAAGAGAGAAGGGAACAGAGGGTGAGTGTGTATGTACCATTTACATGAATAAGATGGTAAGAGTGAAGAGAACAGAGGGCATGTGTATATATTATTCACACAAAGCAGAGGGTTAGAGAGAACAAAGGGCATGTGTGTGTCATTAACATGAAGCAGAAGGTGGGAGAGAAGAGAATAAAGGCCATGTGTATGTACTATGAACAAGAAGCAGAGGTGAAAGTGAATAAAAAACATGTGTGTGTGTGTAGTATTTGCATGCAGCGGAGGATGAGAGAGAAGGGAAGAGAGGGCATGTGTGTGTTATCATTTACATGAAGCAGAGGGTGAGAGTGAAGAGAAGAGAGGGCATGTGTGTGTATCATTTACATGAAGCAGAGGGTGAGAGAGAAGTGAAGAGAGGGCAAGTGTGTGTACAATTTACATGAAGCAGAGGGTGAGAGAGAAGGGAAGAGAGGGCAAGTGTGTGTACCATTTACATGAAGCAAAGGGTGAGAGAGAAGAGAGGGCATGTGTGTGTACCATATACATTAAGCAGAGGGTGAGAGAGAAGTGAAGAGAGGGCATGTGTGTGTATCATTTACATGAAGCAGAGGGTGAGAGTGAAGTGAAGAGAGGGCATGTGTGTGTACAATTTAAATGAAGCAGAGGGTGAGAGTGAAGAGAAGAGAGGGCATGTGTGTGTATCATTTACATGAAGCAGAGGGTGAGAGTGAAGAGAAGAGAGGGCATGTGTGTGTATCATTTACATGAAGCAGAGGGTAAGAGAGAAGGGAAGAGAGGGCATGTGTGTGTATCATTTACATGAAGCAGAGGGTGAGAGAGAAGGGAAGAAAGGCCATGTGTGTGTACAAGTTACATGAAGCAGAGGGTGAGAGAGAAGGGAAGAGAGGGCATGTGTGTGTATCATTTAAATGAAGCAGAGGGTGAGAGAGAAGAGAGGGTATATGTGTGTGTAGTATTTGCATACAGCAGAGGGTGAGAGACAAGAGAGGGTCTATGTGTGTGTGTAGTATTTGCATACAGCAGAGGGTGAGAGACAAGAGAGGGTATAAGTGTGTGTAGTATCTGCATACAGCAGAGGGTGAGAGAGAAGAGAGGGTCTATGTGTGTGTAATATTTGCATACAGCAGAGGGTGAGAGACAAGAGAGGGTATATGTGTGTGTGTAGTATTTGCATACAGCAGAGGGTGAGAGACAAGAGAGGGTATATGTGTGTAGTATTTGCATACAGCAGAGGGTGAGAGACAAGAGAGGGTATAAGTGTGTGTAGTATTTGCATACAGCAGAGGGTGAGAGACAAGAGAGGGTATAAGTGTGTGTAGTATTTGCATACAGCAGAGGGTGAGAGAGAAGAGAGGGTATAAGTGTGTGTAGTATTTGCATACAGCAGAGGGTGAGAGACAAGAGAGGGTATTTGTGTGTGTAGTATTTGCATACAGCAGAGGGTGAGAGAGAAGAGAGGGTATATGTGTGTGTAGTATTTGCATACAGCAGAGGGTGAGAGAGAAGAGAGGGTATATGTGCGTGTGCTATTCACATGAAGCAGAGGGTAAGAGAGAAGAGAGGGTATATGTGTGTGTGGTATTTGCATACAGCAGAGGGTGAGAGACAAGAGAGGGTATATGTGTGTGTGTAGTATTTGCATACAGCAGAGGGTGAGAGACAAGAGAGAGTATATGTGTGTGTAGTATTTGCATACAGCAGAGGGTGAGAGACAAGAGAGGGTATATGTGTGTGTAGTATTTGCATACAGCAAAGGGTGAGAGACAAGAGAGAGTATAAGTGTGTGTAGTATTTGTATATAGCAGAGGGTGAGAGAGAAGAGAGGGTATAAGTGTGTGTAGTATTTGTATATAGCAGAGGGTGAGAGACAAGAGAGGGTATATGTGTGTGTAGTATTTGCATACAGCAAAGGGTGAGAGACAAGAGAGAGTATAAGTGTGTGTAGTATTTGTATATAGCAAAGGGTGAGAGACAAGAGAGAGTATAAGTGTGTGTAGTATTTGTATATAGCAAAGGGTGAGAGACAAGAGAGAGTATAAGTGTGTGTAGTATTTGTATATAGCAGAGGGTGAGAGACAAGAGAGGGTATATGTGTGTGTAGTATTTGCATACAGCAAAGGGTGAGAGACAAGAGAGAGTATAAGTGTGTGTAGTATTTGCATACAGCAGAGGGTGAGAGAGAAGAGAGGGTATATGTGTATGTAGTATTTGCATACAGCAGAGGGTGAGAGACAAGAGAGGGTATATGTGTGTGTAGTATTTGCATACAGCAGAGGGTGAGAGACAACAGAGGGTATATGTGGGTGTAGTATTTGCATACAGCAGAGGGTGAGAGACAAGAGAGGGTATGTGTGTGTGTGTATTTGCATACAGCAGAGGGTGAGAGGGAAGAGAGGGTATGTGTGTGTGTAGTATTTGCATGAAGCAGAGGGTGAGAGAGAAGAGAGGGTATAAGTGTGTGTAGTATTTGCATACAGCAGAGGGTGAGAGACAAGAGAGGGTCTATGTGTGTGTAGTATTTGCATACAGCAGAGGGTGAGAGAGAAGAGAGGGTATATGTGTGTGTGTAGTATTTGCATACAGCAGAGGGTGAGAGACAAGAGAGGGTATATGTGTGTGTAGTATTTGCATACAGTAGAGGGTGAGAGACAAGAGAGGGTATAAGTGTGTGTAGTATTTGCATACAGCAGAGGGTGAGAGACAAGAGAGGGTATATGTGTGTGTAGTATTTGCATACAGTAGAGGGTGAGAGACAAGAGAGGGTATGTGTGTGTGTGTAGTATTTGCATACAGCAGAGGGTGAGAGACAAGAGAGGGTATAAGTGTGTGTAGTATTTGCATACAGCAGAGGGTGAGAGACAAGAGAGGGTATAAGTGTGTGTAGTATTTGCATACAGCAGAGGGTGAGAGACAAGAGAGGGTATAAGTGTGTGTAGTATTTGCATACAGCAGAGGGTGAGAGACAAGAGAGGGTATGTGTGTGTTTAGTATTTGCATACAGCAGAGGGTGAGAGACAAGAGAGGGTATATGTGTGTGTAGTATTTGCATACAGCAGAGGGTGAGAGACAAGAGAGGGTATATGTGTGTGTAGTATTTGCATACAGCAGAGGGTGAGAGACAAAAGAGGGTATAAGTGTGTGTAGTATTTGCATACAGCAGAGGGTGAGAGACAAGAGAGGGTATAAGTGTGTGTAGTATTTGCATACAGCAGAGGGTGAGAGAGAAGAGAGGGTATGTGTGTGTGTAGTATTTGCATACAGCAGAGGGTGAGAGACAAGAGAGGGTATATGTGTGTTTAGTATTTGCATACAGCAGAGGGTGAGAGACAAGAGAGGGTATATGTGTGTGTAGTATTTGCATGAAGCAGAGGGTGAGACAGAAAGGAAGACAGGGTATGTTTGTGAACCAGAGATTTTATTATTACAATCTGTGTGTAATGAGGCTCATCATTTTTATAGGGTGAAATAATTTAAGAATCAGAGTTTTCTAACTGTGAAGCTTACACCATAGATCACTCACTTGCAGAGACATCTGATGGCTGAATATTGTGTACAAGGTCTGCATGCGATCCTGTGTCTAGATTTTCATCACTGTAACCTGTTAGTTATAATAAAGAATACAATTATTTTTTTGGTTGAATGGATTTAAAGGGACATGAAGCACAATTTTTTTGCTTTCATAACTAAAATAGAGCATACTGTACCATTTTAAACAACTTTCCAATTTACTTATCTCATTTGCTTCACATTCTTGGTATCCTTTGTTAAAGGAGTAGCAATGCCCTACTGGGAACTAGCTGAATGCACTGGTGAGCCAATAACATGAGGCATATATTTGCAGCCACCAATCAGCAGCTTCTGAACCTACCTAGGTATTCAACAAAAGATACCAAAGTAACAAAACAAATTAGATAATAAAATTAAATTGGAAAGTTGCTTAAATGGATAAATGTAGCCGCCAATCAGAAAGCGCTACCCAGGGTTCTGAACCAAAAATGGGCCAGCTCCTAAGTTTTCATTCCTGCTTTTTCAAATAAAGATTTCAATAGAATGACGAAAATTGATAATAGGAGTAAATAAGAAAGTTTCTTAAAATCACATCCTCTATCTGAATCACAAAAGAAAATATGTGGGTTTCATGTCCCCTTAAGTTAAGTGCAGCTATCTCACACACATCTGATTATACAGTAATATTACACAACACATCAGTATTCTGTGATTGTGATTGGTCAGTCTTCAGGTCCATCATTTACATAATTATTAGTAAAGATTAAATAAATGATAAAGATAACATTAACAGCAACTTCTGCCATAGATCACTCACCTGCAGAGACATCTGATGGCTGAATATTCTGTACAAGGTCTCTATGTGTTCCTGTGTCTAGATTTTCATCACTGTAACCTGTTAGATCTAATAAAGAATAGAATCAGTTTATTTTGTTAAACTGAAATGAAACAATTGTTGTTGCACCTAAAAAGGCATCGTAAAATGTATTCAATTAACAAACACAAAGCATCTGTTACTTTTTGCATATCAAATATTCACATCTATAAATTAATATTAACATATATACATTGATATATAACTGATTTAACATTAATCTCTCTTGACCCTTTAACTGTGTTTTTATTATTTTTGTGGGTATAAAATTAGTTTATAATCAGACAGCTCATTAGATCACACATGACAGATTTACTATAGATTTGCTGTCAGTCACGTCAGTAGTGTTTGCGCATTTCCTGAGTGAGATATTTATTTCTACACAGTGTTACCTGAGCTCTCATTTCCTGGGATCTCCATAGCCCTTAGTGCTTGGTGAGTCTCCATCATGACGTCCTTGTAAAGCTCCTTGTGTCCCTCTATATACTCCCACTCCTCCATAGAGAAATACACAGCAACATCATCACACTTTATAGGCACCTGAAACACACACAACTCATTCAGTGCTGACACAGGGACTGCATTTTAGCATTGCGCTTGAAGTGGCTTGTGGTTAGGCAATCTCAAAGGTTATTTGCCCGTCTGTAGGTGAATAAAGGTTGATCAGGAATTATGCTTTGTAGTTCATCATCGCTTTTAAGTACATGCCAATGTTTACGTATAATATTTGTGACTTTCTGGCTGTGGCTGGTGGCTGGTGTATGTGGATATAAACCTCAGTGGGTCAGATGATTGGACACTCTTTGGCTTAAGAAGTTCCATTCTATCCTTATGTAGTGCTCTGTTATATGCTTTTGCAAGTGCCTTTTTGGTATATCCTCTCTCTAATAATCTTAGCTTGAGTTCACCCGCAGCTGATTTAAATGATTCTATATCTGTACAGTTAGGGCGGATTCTCAAGTACTTACCAAATCGTAGGCTACGTATTGTATTCGGATGGTGGAAACTATCCGCTCTAAGAATATTATTTGTTGATGTGGGTTTTCTGTAAGATTTAGTGACCAAGTGATCATCAACAATTTTAATCGTAAGATCCAAAAATTCCACTTTTAGCTTATCACTGGTCATGGTGAGATACAGACCAAGAGGATTTTGATTCAACACTGATACAAATTCTAGCAATAAATCATTGGATCCTTCCCATACAAAGAAGATATCGTCTATATATCTGGACCAGTGGGAGATAAAAGATGTAAATCTAATCATCGAGTCGTGAAACACTATGGTTTCTTCCCACCAGCCCAGGTATATATTTGCGTACGTTGGGGCACACAAAGTCCCCATTGCCGTGCCACATGTTTGTAAATAAAATCTCTCGTCGAAGACAAAATAATTGTGTCTGAGGACAAACTCTAGTAATTCAATTAAAAATTCCTTATTCTCATCGGATATGGAGCTATCTTTAGACAGATAATATGAAACAGCCTTACATCCCCACACGGTATCAATACTAGTGTAGAGGGACTCTACATCACAAGTCACAAGGATAGAATTCGGAGTTATAGAGATATTATCAATTTTATTTACTACATGCATCGTATCTCTTGTGTAAGAAGGTAGCGTTTCAACTACATGGCGTAATCTGGCATCAATGTATTTGCTGGCTTTCTCCGTTAATGATCCTATGCCCGATACAATCGGTCGTCCCGGGGGGCAGATCAGACTTTTGTGAATCTTGGGCAATAGGTATAAGGTGGCAACCTTTGGTTGTTTCACTTCAAGAAATTTAAGCTCAGTATTATCAATGATGCCAGAGGATATAGCAGATGATATTAGTTTGTTATATTGTTTCAGAAAACACTCAGTAGGGTTGTTAAAAAGATTGGCATAGTTCTTTTTGTTACCAAGTTGTCTTTTTGCCTCCTCCAAATACATGGAAGTGGGCCATAAGACGACATTGCCTCCTTTATCACTCAATTTAATTTCAGTATCAGACCATTGACTAAGTTCTTTAATTGTCAGTTTTTCTTCAGCAGTTAGATTGTGAGTTTCTAATTCTCTATGTTCTGGCATGCTGAGAATGTCTTTGCATTCGAGGTCAAGGAAAGTGGCTGTATTGTGTGATATGTTACTAGGTGGTACAAATCTTGATTTGGTTTTCAATATGTGTCTCCAATTAGTATTAACCTGAGTGGTAATGTTGGTATTATCATCTGAGTCCCCCATTAGGCTGAGTAAATCGCCAATGGCAGACATATCTGCCCTATCCAGTGATTCGCTACTGGAATTATTAGCAAAGTATTTTTTGAGCAACACTTTTCTGGTAAACAAATAGACATCTTTAATTATATCAAACTTATCTAGTGTCGGTGTGGGTACAAATGTTAATCCTTTCTTGAGGACTGAGATGTGTGATTCAGTTAACACCTTATCGGTTAAATTAATTACATTTAACTCTATTTGTTCGATTTGGTTTTCTTGTTCACTATTTTGGAGTGGAATTGCACCTGTTTCCTTGTCCTTGGCCCTTTTACCCTTGCCTCTACGGGTTCTTCGTCTAAAGTGACGGAATCAACATTATTATGGGGGTTATTCTGTTGCGTAATATCGGTTTAGGTCTTATTTCTTCATCTGAGACATCAAAGTCAGTCTCTCTATCTGACATTTAGGAGTCACTACCTCCTTGTTTATTGATATTCCATAGATAAACCCTGTTGTTTGCGTAATCACTGACATCTCTATCAATCTTTTTCTATTTCTTGTCAGCTATATACTTAGCAAAACGTTCAACTTCCCCCTTTTTTTGTGTAAGATTTCTGAAAATCCTCTAAGGTTTCATGTGGTTTAAGTTCCTCACTGATCAAATTGACTTGTTCATTAATTTCTTGTAACTTATCTTTCTCATGGTCAATAAGGTAACCAATCAACTTTAGTGAACAATCAGTGAGTGCATCTTCCCATAGGAGTTTGCGTTCTGGTTTTAAATCTTGGAATGTAGGGAACATTTTGAGGCGTAAACCTCTTGGAATAACTTTGTTCTCTACATAAAAATTAAACATAACAATATTCCATTGTCTTGTGATTTGTTTCTTCCTAATTTTTTTAAGTTCTTTTAAGGATTTAAACCATTCCACATTAGATTCACACTCCTTAGTGTTTTTATTTTTCAAATCTAGTGTTAACTTCTGTATGTCCTCAGACCATTTTAACATCTCAGCCCCTAGCTCAAAGGTTGCCATGAGTACTAATGAATATTAAAAATTATATGTGGTATACCCAAATCTATAAGACTAATAAAACACGTGCACAATTTATTAAATGTGGTTTACCCACTAGTCAATTCAAAAAAATGAATAGCATTAATTGGCACAGTGTTAATAAACACTTGGAGTCTAAAAGGTATTAACCTCGGTGCTACCCCTAAACATACTAGTTAAATAAGAGGGAGAGGATTGGAAAAAAGAGGGGGTATTAGCACTCAAAACTCCTATGAGAGTAACCTACTGTATTAAAACAGTTAGTGTAATATGTCAAGTTTGGGTATTAAAACAATTTAATTTTATTGAGATTCATTAAAAGTGATAAATATCACCCTGTCCACCCCAATAATGAGATGTAAAAAATAATAAGATAAAACCAATGAACAACAAACACTCCTTACGGCGTACAGAAGTCTTAGGGTAAAAGCCTCCCTGTATTCCTGGCCGATAACTGGATACTCGGCTTCAGGTGACAAAGGCAAACCCCCCAAGACTTCTATTCGTACGTAAACAAGTAAGGGTGAGAAATATAGAACAAAGTGAGTTCTTGTGAACCTCACAAAAGCGTTTTGGCCGTAGAGCTGGCCTTTTTCAATGTGTGTCGGTTCGTATTGTCAAGCCGAATGTCAGAGACGGCATCTTTAAAAACCTTTCCCTATCCGTAACATGGCCAATCAGTTGCATGTATCAGTCACACCCCTTTCACTGACCTATCCCAATCGGCGGTACAATGTAACATCCCCCTGTGACGTGGTTGTGTGCCATTTGATGGATTATTCATTGCGTAATATATTCACGCCTACTGTTGTAATGCCTCCTGTCAGACATGTAGTGTTATTCAGGCACAGTGCTAGATAGAATATATACATTGCCGCACTACGTAGTTATGTATAATTCCCGTCAAGCCGGGTCTAAAGTTCACATGATACTATATATGCCCCAGGGATCGCGTAGAGAATCTGATTTATATCATAAATCATTTAAAAAAAAAAAAAAAAAATCACTGGGGTCATCATTGGTTACGGGTTGTCACTATTGTTAACCTAATGCAGCGTGGACAATGGTTGCTTAAATATATAATGCGGCAATATTCTAGGTCCTCTGCGCTATGCTAGAGAAAAGAGTCTGCTATCAGTATGCCAAGTCCAACAGATAAATACCATCGTAATCGCTTTCAAGGGGTCATTATAATTGTAAAACCGCATATTGAGTAATCATAGCCTAGGTACGTGTTGGGATATCAGAAGAATATAGCCTTGTCTTTTTGCCTCCTCCAAATACATGGAAGTGGGCCATAAGACGACATTGCCCCCTTTATGGACAGCACAGAGACAGTAAAAGTCCCATATTAGCTGATCCCATTTTTCTGGACTTGTATTAGTTTACTTCAGTGCTCACGGCTAAGCACTAGGGATCAGCTATATAAAGTGTATTAGGAGCGGTCTAAAACAAAATAGCAAAGATGGACAGCAGCCAGCAAGAACAATTTTTTGCTCTAATGCCTATGGCAGCAAGGAATACCAACACTATTGACTGTGACATGATTTTCTCCAATGATAAAGGGATATTAACACTCAGTAGTCTATTTGATGTTATGGAAAGATTACTTTTGAAAGAAACAAGATTGCAATGGGACCTATGGACTCTTGATAGATATATGAGGCTAAAAATGATACCAAGGGGTCTCAGAATTTTCAAGTTTCCTACTTTTGAAGTGGACATTAATGATTGTGAATTTATTGAATCTTGGAATGAAGTGCTCTCAGAGTGCTCATCTAGGCTAATGTTGATGTTATTTGAATATAAACAAAAACAACTAATAGATATTAGGAAACAAATTGATGATACACAGTTTGAAATGAACAAGAGAAGGGAAGATACAGATTTTCAGAAATTTGACAGTATTTTGAGGAACACTGTAGCAGATAACAAAAAGTTAGTTATGGAGAACAAACACACTAAGTACTTGAGGGATAAATCAGACTATGAGAACAAAACAGTATATATTTGGAATAGAAAACAGCGTATTCAAAATAGACATGGCAATTCAAACAGGCAAAGAAAGAACAAAAAGAAAGGGAAAAAAGGCAAAAATGGTTCAAAGGCAGTTTCCTTTTCAGATAGTGCCTCAGAAGGTGAGAGAGGGTACTCTACAGATGATAAATCATCAGAAAACGATGAAGCACCAGTTGCATACACAGGTATCCTAAAGAACACCACAGAAACAATAGGAGATATTACAGCACCTATAATAGGAGTAAAGGAACAGAAAAAAACAAAACCAAAACAGGGAGAGACCAGATATGCACCCACAAATAGGGAAACACAAGGGTCTGAAGCCATAGAAATTGAGCAGGTTTTTCCTTTGGACACGGCAGTGAAGACAGTTCCCAACACAAAAACAGCACAAGAAAGGTACAAACTGAGAGTGCAAAAAACACATACCAAGTACAAATAGGTAATGTGATTAATCTATCTAAAAAACATCTCACTGAGGCACAATATAATGTTTTGCAATATGGGTTATCATTCTCTCCAACCACAGATTTCAGTGTTTTCCAGACCATCATTGATGTAAATAAACTGGTCAGAAATTTAACTTTAAAAAAACACTTTGATGGCAGGGAAGACACTGACATCTCTGGTCATACATATAACGATATGGAAATTGAACATATGAAATTAACTTTTCAAGAGACTTGTGATGAGGTGACTTTACAGAGTCTACAATTTGATACGAGGAACAAATGTGGTCACATAAATAAAGGGCGTGGTTACAAACCTAAGTCTGTATTTTATCCCATACAGAGCAGGGGGAACATCATTGAGACCTTCTTTAATAGGGTCGAGAGTGATCTTATTGCTCTTAAAGATAATATCATTCCCACTAGACATAATCTGAAAGCAGAAGAAAGAACAGCATTGAAACAACTACAAGATGACACAGAACTTGTCATCAAGGGTGCAGACAAGGGGGGGACAGTAGTAGTCTTAGACAGGGAGGTTTATGTCACGGAAGCATTGAGACAATTATGCAATGAGAGAAACTATGCCACATTGCCAAGGGACCCTACTGAAACTTACAAGAGAGAATTGCGTGACCTTTTGGACGATGGGATGGAACAGGGGTGCATTGACAAAAAAACTATGGAATTTCTTTTGGTGGATAATCCAAGAATACCCCTGTTCCATCACTTGCCCAAGGTCCATAAGTCACTCAATAAAATACAAGGTCGTCCCATAGTAAGTGGCATAGGGTCTCTCTTAGAACATCTCTCCCAGTGGTTAGATACCATATTTCAGCCTTTTGTCAAATCACTTCCATCATACATCAAGGACACCAAGCATGTCCTTGGTATGATGGAAATGCAGAAGTGGGATCAGGACTACCATTGGATAACAGTTGACGCTGTGTCCCTATACTCCTCGATCCCTCATGAGGAAGGCCTACGGGCTATTAAATTCTTTCTTAGGAATTATTCGGAATATTCGAGAGAATTTCAGGATTTTGTTCTGAGGGTAACCAGGTATCTTTTGACCCGTAACTTCTTCCAGTTTCAAGATGTTTTCTATCTCCAGAGATGTGGAACAGCAATGGGGGCCAAGTTTGCCCCCTCCTACGCCAACCTATTTTTAGGTTGGTGGGAGTTCTTCCACATCTTTGGGGATAGAAACATCTATAAGGATCGAATCGTCATGTATGGAAGATACATTGACGATCTCCTTTTCATCTGGAAGGGTGATCCCAGAGACATCATAAGTTTTGTGGAAGGCTTAAACGACAATGATGTGGGCTTGAGCTTCACCCATGAACACAATTCTACTTCTATTAATTATCTTGATTTAGTATTGACAGGCACAGAGGACAGCCGGGTCAGTACTAAAGTATACAGAAAGCCCATTAGTGGCAACAAATTGTTACATGGTAGAAGTTGCCATCCCAGGCATACGGCAGCAGCTGTAGCGAAGGGCGAATTTATTCGCCTTAAAAGGAATTGCTCTAAAGATGGAGATTACCATCAGGAGGCAGCTGCCCTAGAACAGAGACTTAAAGAGAGAGGCTATCCATGCAAAACTGTTAGAAA
Source organism: Bombina bombina (assembly GCF_027579735.1). Taxonomy (NCBI): domain Eukaryota; kingdom Metazoa; phylum Chordata; class Amphibia; order Anura; family Bombinatoridae; genus Bombina; species Bombina bombina. The sequence goes on along the minus strand of NC_069502.1, from coordinate 804,499,180 downwards.
AGCCAGAATGCAGGTAGAACCTTTGACCAGAGAAAACTTCCTCAGAGGAAGAAAAAAACAGAAAGAGGACTTTAAAGGTGTGACATTTGTCACCAGTTACAGTGCTCAGTTCCCTGAAATTGCTAATATAATACGCAAACATTTTCCCATTTTGGCCGCCGACGAAAAATTGATCGGAGTGGTTAAGAAAGGAATTAGGTGTAGTTCAAGGAAATGTCCCACTTTGGGGTCGCTACTATCACCCACAGAATTAAAATCACAAACTAAAACCCAGAACACTTGGATGACAAGCAGAGGCATGTATAACTGCGGTCACAAGAAATGTAAACCATGCGAATATTTGGAGAAAACCAAAACTTTTAAGTCTCATGTGACAGGGGAGGTGTTTCAAATTAAGACTTGTATGAATTGCACCACTACGAGTGTGATATACATGCTGACATGCCAAGTGTGTAGAGTACAATACATAGGTCTCACCTCTAGGGACATTAAAACTCGGATACGTGAACATATATCTACCCTTACGAGAGGCAAATCACAAACACCCCTAGTAAGACACTTCACAGAAAATCACAGAGGTAATATTGACACACTAAAATGGTGTGCAATTGAGGAAGTGAAGGTTCCCAAAAGGGGAGGAGATCTTGACAAACTCCTAGCTAAAAGGGAAATGTTCTGGATTCTAAGACTCAGAACTAGAGTGCCAGAGGGTCTCAATTCCAGATACAACATAATAAACTACTGGGAGTGAGATAACCCATTGGTAGACTGTGTAGGAAGGCACATATATGTGCAGTAGGACATGCAATAATGCATGTCTGAGAAGTGCATGATATCAATTTCCAAAGAATAAAATTCCCCAAAATCTTTGTAATCTAAATGTGTCCGGTCACTTTGTAATTGTCCCACAACAATCGCCATTGTAATTAACTTCATAAGATAGATATATATGGCAAATTGCTAGTAAGGGTGGATATATTTGTAAATTTATTAATTGTTGTAACTACAAAAAATAACAACAATATCATCAGGGGCAGGGTTAGTCCAACAGTTATAAATGCAAATTTATAAATATAAAATTTAATTTCACATACATACAAGTGTTATTTATAGGAAAACATATAAATTGTGAAAAATTATCCTGTTGACAAAAGCCCTCTCTCTTCTTTTATTCTTATTGTTAATAAGACACATCACATCACTATGCACTTACAAGTAAATAGGGAACAAACAAAGGGTTAAGTAGGTGTTGCATGTATTCCCCATATGCACATTATTAGAGGAAGGAGTGAGCGCATTTTTCAACCTATCAGCAGTATTTTAAGTGTTTTTAAGGACATGTAGGATAGACACACACCAGGCTATGATTACGGCAATCTGCCGAAACGCGTAAGCCCGTGTGCTGCGCTCTCTCCCCATATTCATGGCAGTTGTCATTGTTCTTTGCTAACAGCATTTTAAGCATTTCGAATAAAGATTATATATTTTTTATATGGAGTGTGGTAATGTACCTTTTTTTCTGAATTGCCCCCTTTATCACTCAATTTAATTTCAGTATCAGACCATTGACTAAGTTCTTTAAGTGCTAGTTTTTCTTCAGCAGTTAGATTGTGAGTTTCTAATTCTCTATGTTCTGGCATGCTGAGAATGTCTTTGCATACTAGGTCAAGGAAAGTGGCTGTATTGTGTGATATGTTACTAGGTAATGACAGTTGTGATATAAGTAAGGTACTAGAACAATAATACCAACTAATAATAACTATATCCCTAGAAATGGTGTGCACCCAGAATGGAGTTATACCTTGTATTGATTTTATCCTGAAGGAAATATTTCCAGTATATTATAAAATTGACAAACCTCTTGCATTAAAAATCTGTAGGGTTACCCCTTTATGTATACACGTTATTTTAGCCATTCCACTTAGGCTATATTCTTAATAATACACACTGCTATTTTTAATATGTGACAATTGTGTATGAATATTAGAATATGTATATACATCTTGTAATAATCTGTAAGTGCACATCAGAATTAATATTGTACTCTCCTTCTGATATCCCAACACGTACCTAGGCTATGATTACTCAATATGCGGTTTTACAATTATAATGACCCCTTAAAAGCGATTACGATGGTATTTATCTGTTGGACTTGGCATACTGATAGCAGACTCTTTTCTCTAGCATAGCGCAGAGGACCTAGAATATTGCCGCATTATATATTTAAGCAACCATTGTTCACGCTGCATTATGTTAACAATAGTGACAACCCGTAACCAATGATGACCCTAGTGATTTTTTTTTATTTTTTTTTAAATGATTTATGATATAAATCAGATTCTCTACGCGATCCCTGGGGCATATATAGTATCATGTGAACTTTAGACCCGGTTTGACGGGAATTATACATGATAACTACGTAGTGCGGCAATGTATATATTCTATCTAGCACTGTGCCTGAATAACACTACATGTCTGACAGGAGGCATTACAACAGTAGGCGTGAATATATTACGCAATGAATAATCCATCAAATGGCACACAACCACGTCACAGGGGGATGTTACATTGTACCGCCGATTGGGATAGGTCAGTGAAAGGGGTGTGACTGATACATGCAACTAATTGGCCATGTTACGGATAGGGAAAGGTTTTTAAAGACGCCGTCTCTGACATTCGGCTTGACAATACGAACCGACACACATTGAAAAAGGCCAGCTCTACGGCCGAAACGCATTTGTGAGGTTCACAAGAACTCACTTTGTTCTATATTTCTCACCCTTACTTGTTTACGTACGAATAGAAGTCTTGGGGGGTTTGCCTCTGTCACCTGAAGCCGAGTATCCAGTTATCGGCCAGGAATACAGGGAGGCTTTTACCCTAAGTCTTCTGTACGCCGTAAGGAGTGTTTGTTATTCATTTGTTTTATCTTATTATTTTTTACATCTCATTATTGGGGTGGACAGGGTGATATTTATCACTTTTAATGAATCTCAATAAAATTAAATTGTTTTAATACCCAAACTTGACATATTACACTAACTGTTTTAATACAGTAGGTTACTCTCATAGGAGTTTTGAGTGCTAATACCCCCTCTTTTTTCCAATCCTCTCCCTCTCCCTCTTATTTAACTAGTATGTTTAGGGGTAGCACCGAGGTTAATACCTTTTAGACTCCAAGTTTTTATTAACACTGTGCCAATTAATGCTATTCATCCCCTGCACAATATCACTTGTCAAAAATACAGCAATGTCACTGATCTGTGAATGTGCACAGCTTCTGTCATAGAGTTCAGAATCACAAGTTACTAAATGGCGGCACCCAGTGTGAAGATGTAAAGCTTCAATATCTGGCACGTATAAGGGGTTAAAATAAGAAAATGGCTTTAAAAAGAGAGCTGCAGGCACAGAAGGAAAAAACAAAAGCCTGGCAAGTAGTAACCATGATACTGTAGTTATACCCAGCAGTTTAAGTCCCTTTAATGCATGTAAATAAACACGTGCAAATACACAAATACAGCCGGTCACAGGGGCACACAGCTATTATTATGACATATTCCATCAGCTCTCACCTCCCCTGTCAGCAGGTACATGATCTGCAGGGTGTGGGTCAGTATCCTCTCTGTTGTCGTCTTGTCCCCGGTCATGTGATTCGCTGTCAGTGAGTTAGGCACACGCTGCAAGAGTGAAACATAAAAACATCACTGACCCCTCTCACATCACCTGCGCGTATCCTGTTATCATATTCTCCATCTCATCATGGTCACACGACAAGCACCTTCTGTAGTCAATCTGAGCACTTGTATAAAACTTAGTGAGTTCCAGCGTTTTACCTGCTGGAGTGTATTCAATTGTTAACAAATATATAATTTACCTTTATTTTGGCATTTAAAATAACTGATTTTACCCATGGTATTCCTACCTATACTAAAAGTGTTTATACTTAAGTATATGATATATAAAAGTTGTGTAAACAAAGCAAGTAGAAGAAATTACACTCCCTGTTTGTTTGTGTGTAAGAGAGATAAGCAATAAAATGTATGGTATACAAACCTAGATAATATAAACAAGCACAGAAAGTGTGTGTACAGAAAGTGATAAACTAAGAAGATCTGATCCCCCTGCAAGCTCAACTAATTTTAATGGGTTGTGGTTTCAAAGAACAAAAACAGCTGTTTAATTTACAAAAATATATCTAAATAAGTAATGTCTCATGTATTTTATACTCTGCAGCCAATATAACATTAGACACACATTAAAGGAAAACTATTTTACAGTACACTGTGCCTTTAACCCCTTAGTGACCACAGCACTTTTCCATTTTCTGTCCGTTTGGGATCAAGGCTATTTTTACATTTCTGCAGTGTTTGTGTTTAGCTGTAATTTTCCTCTTACTCATTTACTGTACCCACACATATTATATTTTGTTGTTCTCGCCATTAAATCGACTTTCTATTTTCATCATATCCTATAATTTACTATAAAAAAAAATATATATATATATTATATATATATAAAATATAAGGAAAAAATGGAAAAAAAACACACTTTTTTAACTTTGACCCCCAAAATCGGTTACACATCTACAACCACCAAAAAACACCCATGCTAAATAGTTTCTAAATTTTGTCCTGAGTTTAGAAATACCCAATGTTTACATGGTTTTTTTTTGCAAGTTATAGGGCAATAAATAGAAGTAGCACTTTGCTATTTCCAATTTTTTTTTTTCCAAAATTAGCGATAGTTACATTGGAACACTGATATTGTTCAGGAATCCCTGAATATCCCTTTACATGTATATATATTTTTTTAGAAGACATCCCAAAGTATTGATCTACGCCCATTGTGGTATATTTCATGCCACCATGTCACCGCCAAATGCGATCAAATAATACATTTTTTTCACTTTTTCACAAACTTTAGTTTCAGGTTTCTCACTGAAATTATTTACAAACAGCTTGTGCAATTATGGCACAAATAGTTGTAAAAGCTTCTCTGTGATCCCCTTTGTTCAGAAATAGCAGACATATATGGCTTTGGCGTTGCTTTTTGGTAATTAGAAGGCCGCTAAATGCCGCTGCGCACCACACGTGTATTATGCCCAGCAGTGAAGGGGTTAATTAAGACGCTTGTAGGGTTAATTTTAGCTTTAGTGTAATGTAGTAGACAACCCAAAGTATGGATCTAGGCCCATTTTGGTATATTTCACGCCACCATTTCACAGCCAAATGTGATAAAATAAAAAAATTGTTCACTTTTTCACAAACTTTAGGTTTCTCACTGAAATTATTTACAAACAGCTTGTGCAATTATGGCAAAAATAGTTGTAAAAGCTTCTCTGGGATCCCCTTTGTTCAGAAATAGCAGACATATATGGTTTTGGCGTTGCTCTTTGGTAATTAGAAGGCCGCTAAATGCTGTTGCGCACCACACATGTATTATGCCCAGCAGTGAAGGGGTTAATTAGGTAGCTTGTAGGGAGCTTGCAGGGTTAATTTTAGCTTTAGTGCAGAGATCAGCCTCCCGCCTGACACATCACACCCCCAGATCCCTCCCAAACAGCTCTCTTCCCTCCCCCACCCCACAATTGTCCCTGCCATCTTAAGTACTGCCAGTACTAAAATAAAAGTTTTGGTTTTTTTTTTGTTTCGTTTTTTAAAAACCTTATTCTGCTATGTAGGATCCCCCCTTAGCCCCTAACCTCTCTGATCCCCCCCAAACAGCTCTCTAACCCCAACCTCTGCTTTATTGTGGCCATTGTTTGCAATCAAATGTTTTTTTTTTTTTTTAAAAAACTATTTTCTGTAGGGTAGCTGCCCCCCCTCAACACCCAACCCCCAACCCCCCTCCCTCTCCCAGATCGATTAATTTTTTTTATTCCCACCCTCTCTTCCCACCGAATCCCACCATGTCCCTGCACGCAATCCCGCCCCCCTCCTACACCGATGGCCGACCACCCGCCTCCCTGGATAAGCTCCCACCCACCAACGAACACGGCCATCGATGGCTGATGCAGAGAGAGCCACAGAGCGGCTCTCTCTGCATCAGACTGCTCAAAACTGTTATTGCAGGATGCTTCAATATTGAGGCATCACTGCAGTAACAGTACCGCTTTCAAAGACCAACGACATACGGGGTACGTCCTTGGTCGTTACCTGCATTTTTTGCAGGACGTTCCCCATACGTCGTTGGTCATTAAGGGGTTAAAGTGATAGAAATGTCAAAATTGAAAAGAGCATTAGTGCATATAAATTTAAAGTAGAAGAAGTGTTTTTGCAATATATTTCCATTAGCAAAAATACTTCTAGTAAAAGCTATTACTATTTCAGCTGCATAGGGACATATGCTGTATGTGGCTTGAGCATCAGGATTTAAACACCATGCCTGCTCAGACAGCTGACAGTGGAGTGTATTGCATCAGTGAACATTTAGTTGGTGCCATATAAGCTGCTGTTGACTTTCTGAGAACAAGTGGTGTTTGAACACTGGTGTGTGTATAGGACAATCACAGGATACGTACGTATGCAGCTAAAAAAACAGTAATAACTTTTACTAGAAGCATTTTTGCTAATTGAAGTGTATTGCAAAATGTTTTCAATTCAAAATTAAAATGCATAAATGCACACATCAATTTTGACTTTTCTATCCCTTTAATGTGATTTTTATACACAATATATCAGCAATTAAATATGGCACTGCACAAGGTCTGCACACACATTTTTATAACAATTTAAACTGTAATTTTGATAGCAATATTTGCAGTACACAACCCTTGAGGAGATTCTTAAATATATATTTTTGCTGTAGCTAATTAGGGAAATATAAACGAGCCCCTGTACTGATCAAGCAAACACTGTGTAACATGTTGTAGGATCAAACTGGATCCTGCAGGACACATTCCAATATGTTTGAGTGCAGTAAAAAAACACAATATGCAGAGATATATTACAGAAAAACCAGGCAAAATAAACTATAAAATTACCACTAGGTATAATGAAAAATATTTTTAGGGAATTTAGTTTTATGTTTAATGTCCCTTTGATTGTTGATATCATAAATTGATTAAATGTGTTGGGAACAAAAGGAAATAATACAAAATGATGAAGGCAACAGGATTACTGGGGGGGGGGTTATTGTCATGTGATGAAATGCACCAAGTGATACAGAAATAACAAGAAATATAAAATGTCATCTATACATGAACCAGAACATATGGAATTAAGTTTTCAGGCACAGGATGTAAGCAGACTAACGAGCTAGCGGGAATTATCAATATATGACATATGTACACATGCTTATGGCCAGTCTATACAATAGCGCTTCCTCTTCTGCACAAATTACTTCTTGTTTATACCATACTAGTCCTAAAGCCCGTTCACACGGGCCATTTTTTGCAGTACAGCGTCCCACCCCTTGCGCTCTCTCCCTCCCCCTCTCTTTTGCTCTCTCTCCCTCCCCCTCTCTTTTGCTTTCTCTCCCTCCCCCTCTCTTTTGCTCTCTCTCCCCCCCTCTCTTTTGCGCTCTCCCCCCCCTCTCTTTTGCGCTCTCCCCCCCTCTCTTTTGCGCTCTATCTCTCTCCCCCCCTCTCTTTTGCACTCTCTCTCCCTCTCTTTTGCGCTCTCTCCCCCTCTCTTTTGCGCTCTCTCTCTCTCCCCCCTCTTTTGTGCTCTCTCCCCCTCTCTTTTGCGCTCTCTCTCTCCCCACTCTCTTTCGCTCTCTTTCCCCCTCTTTTTTGCTCTCTCTCCCCTCTCTTTTGCTCTCTCCCCCTCTCTATTGCTCTCTCTCTCCCCCCCTCTCTCTCCCCCCTCTCTCTCCTCCTCTCTCTCTCTCCCTCCTCTCTCTCTCTCCCTCCTCTTTTGCTCTCTTTCCCCCTCTATTTTGCTCTCTCTCCCCCCCCTCTTGCTCTTTCCCCTCTCTTATCCTATCTTTAGCTCTTTCACATCTCTTTTGTTTTCTCCCCCTCTTGCTATCTCTCCCCCCTCTCTATCTCTCTCCCCTCTATCTCGCCGTGCACGACCGTGCCAGGCCCCGCCCCTTCACACCCAGCTCCACCCCTTTCACGCCCAGTCACGCCCCCATACACGCCCGGCCATGCCCACTTCTGCCCCCACCTCAGATCAGGTAGGGACTCTAAGGCCAGGTGTTTTTGTCATTGTGCTGTCTCTACTGCGCATGACAGCTTCGGACAAACACACTTGGCCTTTTAAAGTATAGGATGATCTATTAGAATGTTTGTAATAAAAGCATCAGTTAATGCACTTCATTTGGCTACTTTTTCTTTTCCTTAGTATATTGTATATCATATACCTCAATCTTTCAAAAACTGTGCTAAAATAATGTAAAATAATACAGTAAACTGCTTTAGCAATCCATACAATTTGTGTGATCATTAACAAATGTCATATTTATTCAGATGGGTATAATTTTTGATAGCAGGAAAATAGTTTGGACGGAGATGTAGGAACGTTTGCAAGCCCATAAATGCCACACCCACTGTGGTACTTTGCATTACCAAAAGCCTCAGTCGTCACTGAATCATCTCCTGCCCAGTGCCTATGGGTGTTTTTTTATGTTTATTTGAAACAGCTGAATCTCCTATCCTGTCTGGCGGTCATTTTAATTCCTCAGACTGGGCTAGTCAAAATGATATTTCCTGTGTCTTAATGTCTGTCATCAAATTTTGCTCTTATGTTGCGTAAGGCTGGCCGTGATATTAATTTATCAGGAGGTGTAAAGTAAAGTGGGCTTTGTCGTCTTTTAACTAAGCCCCTTTGGAATGCATGTCTGCTGCATCATGAGCCTCACAAAACTGATTTAGCATGAAGATTACATTAACTCCTCTGTCTAGTCGATTTTAAAATGATCCTTTTGTCAGTGAGCACTTGTGACTGCATATATCTGTCAGATCCCTCTATCTCGCTGTGCGCGACCGTGCCAGGCCCCGCCCATTCACGCACGGTTCTGCCCCTTTCACGCCCAGTCACGCCCCCGTGCACACCTGGCCACGCCCACGTCTACCCTTTGGAATGCATATCTGCTGTAAGAATCCAACTGCTCACAAATGCAAATGGTCTTTTTTTTTTCATGAGCCTCACAAAACTGATTTAGCATGAAGATTACATTAATTCCTCTGTCTAGTCGATTTTAAAATGATCCTTTTGTCAGTGAGCACTTGTGACTGCATATATCTGTCAGATCCCTCTATCTCACACGGCTCCGCCCCTTTCACGTCCATTCACGCCGCCGTGCACGCCCGGCCACGCCCACTTCTGCCCGCACTGCAGATCAGGTAGGGACTATAAGGCCAGGTGTGTTTGTCCTCGTGCTGTCTCTACTGCGCATGACAGCTTCGGACAAACACACTTGGCCTTTTATAGTATAGGATAACTACCAGTTTATTATTTATTAGCCTAAGCATGACATCACTTCATAAGCTGCCTATTGCTGGTCAGTGTATAGGGCTGATGGAACAAATAACAAAAGACTGCTGGGAAATAACAGTCTCCACAAGTGAATTTCTAGAACAGAATTTTCTCAGAACAACTCTACACAGTCACTGCAGGAGGTTACTGTTATGTTTTCTCACCTTTCCCGTCAGCAGGTAGAGAATCTCCAGAATGTGATTCAGGATCTGCTCAGGCAGCTTCTTCATCTTGTTTATGTCAGTGATATTGTGTTACACCGAGACCTGCAGCAGAGATTAGAGATATGAGAATAATGGCCAAACAAACCTACCTCTACACATATATGAACACAAACTCCACCCCTAAAATCTATCTGTATACATGTATACCCCACACGTGCATACCCAAACCCACATATACCCATATTACTTATACCAAAACTCATCACACATCTATATATACATAATACACATACAGAATACAACACACACACAATTTATAATAAAGGCTTTTTTGGTTTAACCCTGGTAAGAGAGTGGAGAGGGGCAGAGAGGGTGAGCAGGGGTTGTTTATTAGAGGGGGGGGGGTTTGAGAAGGTCAAACAAAGAAATACATAAGTACAAGTACCTTATATAATGCTAGTTGATCGATAGATACACAGACTCAATTCTATCCCCAGTATACAGATATATATTATAGAGAGGTTCCCTCTGCATCACGCGCACACAAACACAGCCCCTCCCCAGTAACTTATATACAGGTATATACTATTATAGAGTGGGGTTCCCTCTACCAATACCTTATATACAGATATATAATATTATAAATAGAGATTATGTCTCACACACACAGACCGTTCCTGTACCTTATAGATATATATTATAGTCCGTTCCTTCTGTTATAGTCAGTTCCTTCTGTCTCATATACACACAGACCTTCCCCCAGTACATAAACAGAAATAACATATAATAAGGATTTTCCCTCTGCCTCACAAGAGAACCCTGACCAGTACCTTAAACAGATGAGGTTAACTCTGCCTCACAATAACACCCTGCCCAGTAACTTAGATACATATGTAAGGGAGTTTCCCTCTACCTCACAATAGCAACCTGTCCTACCTTATATACAGATGTATAATGTTATACAGAAGTTCCCTCTACCTCAGACACACAGACACCCTTCTCTGTACAGTAAATATAGATTTAAATTATAGAGAGATTATCGCTATTATATCATTTATACTACAGCCCACTGTCCAGTATGTTATATACATATATAACAGCATAGAGATGCTATTTCTGCCTCACACGCACTAATTCAGTGCAATAAATACAGATATAAAGCACTTAATTAAACAAAGCTACTACTGCGTTTTCTTTTCTTGTAATACTACCGTAGTAGCAGCTAGATCCCACTCAGCTGTAGGCCCGGTCACGTGACTGCCGTGACATCATTGATACCTTAGCTGAAAGGGACCGCGTTAATAAATCAGCGTTATACTGTCTCCGTGAGTTCAGCTGTGCTGTGAGTTATCAGCTGTGTGTAACACAGGATGCAGCGTGAGAGCTAACAGAGGCCCCCCTATTGTCTGATGTGTGAGTCAGGATTGGGGTTGTATGATGAATAGAGGATTGAGGCCTTTGAAGGAGGCTGTGTGATGGAGAGGAGAGCTGAGAGGTTAAAGAGGTGTTGAGAGGGCAAGGAGGTGCTGAGAGTGAGGGGAAGAGGTGTTGAGAGGGGGAGGAGGGGCTGTGTGAGGGAGAGGGGAGAGCTTAGAGGGTAAAGGGGGGCTAAGAGTGAAGGAGAGAGGTGTTGTGTGAGGTAGAGGAGGGCTAAAAGGGTAAGGGGAGCTGAGAGTGTAGGAGAGAGGTGTTGAGAGGGGTGGAGGAGTATGCTGTGTGAGGGAGAGCTGAGAGGGTAAGGGGGAGATAAGAGTGAAGGACAGAGGTGAGGAATGGCTTGGGCTGTGTGTGGAGCTGAGAGTGAAGGAGCGAGGTGTTGAGGGTGTGTGTGAGGGAGAGGAGGGCTGACTGAGAGGTTAGGAGGGAGCTGAGAGTGAGGGATAGAGCTGTTGAGAGGGGGAAGAGGGGCTGTGTGAGGGAGAGGAGGGCTTAGAGGTTAAGGGGGAGCTGAGAGTGAAGGAGAGAGGTGTTGAGAGGGTGAGGAGGGGCTGTGTGAGGGAGAGGAAGGTAAGGGGGAGCTGAGAGTGAAGGAAAGAGGCGTTAAGAGGTTGAGGATGGGGCTGTGTAAGGGAAAGGATGGGTAAGGGGGAGCTGAGAGTGAGGGAAAGAGGTGTTGAGAGGGTGAGGAGGGGCTGTGTGAGGGAGAGGAGAGCTGAGAGGTTAAGAGGGAACTGAGAGTGAAGGAGAGAGGTGTTGAGAGGGCGAGGAGGCGCTGTGGGAGGGTAAGGAGGTGCTGAGAGGGGGAGGGGAGAGCTTAGAGGGTAAGGGGGAGCTAAGAGTGAAGGAGACATGTTGTGTGAGGAAGGGGAGATGAGAGTGTAGGAGAGAGGTGTTGAGAGGGGGAGGAGTATGCTGTGTGAGGGAGAGGAGAGCTGAGAGGGTAAGGGGGAGCTAAGAGTGAATGAGAGAGGTGAGGAGGGGGCTGTGTGAGGGAGAGGAAGGTAAGGGGGAGCTGAGAGTGAAGGAGAGAGGTGTTATGTGAGGTAGAGGAGGGGTAAGGGGGAGCTGAGAGTAAATGAGAGGTGTTGAGGGGGTGAGGAGGGGCTGTGTGAGGGAGAGGAGGGCTAAAGGGGTAAGGGGGAGCTGAGAGTGAGGGATAGAGGTGTTGAGAGGGGGAGGAGGGGTTGTGTGAGGGAGAGGGGAGAGCTGAGAGTTTAAGGGGGCGCTAAGAGTGAAGGAGAGAGGTGTTGAGAGGGTGAGGGGGGCTGTGGGAGGGTAAGTAGGTGCTGAGGGGGAGGAGAGGCTGTGTGAGGGAGAGGAGAGCTGAGAGGTTAAGAGGGAACTGAGAGGGCGAGGAGGGGCTGTGAGAGGGCAAGGAGGTGCTGAGAGTGAGGGGAAGAGGTGTTGAGAGAGGGAGGAGTGGCTGTGTGAGGGAGAGGGGAGAGCTTAGAGGGTAAGGGGGAGCTAAGAGTGAAGGAGAGATGTGTTGTGTGAGGTAGAGGAGGGCTAAAAGGGTAATGGGAGCTGATAGTGATGGATAGAGGTGTTGAGAGGGGGAGGAGGGGCTGTGTGAGGGAGAGGAGAGCTAAAGGGGTAAGGGGGAGCTGAGAGTGAGGGATAGAGATGTTGAGAGGGGGAGGAGGGGGCTGTGTGAGGGAGAGGAGGGTAAGGGGAGCTGAGAGTGAAGGAGAGAGGTGTTGAGAGGGTGAGGAGGGGCTGTGTGAGGGAGAGGAGAGCTAAAGGGGTAAGGGGGAGCTGAGAGTGAGGGATAGAGATGTTGAGAGGGGGAGGAGGGGGCTGTGTGAGGGAGAGGAGAGCTGAGAGGTTAAGAGGGATCTCAGAGCGAGGGATAGAGGTGTTGAGAGGGTGAGGAGGGGCTGTGTGAGGGAGAGAAGCGTAAGGGGGAGCTGAGAGTGAAGGAGAGAGGTGTTGAGAGGGTGAGGAGGGGCTGTGTGAGGGAGAGGAAAGCTGAGAGGTTAAGGGGGAGCTGAGAGTGAAGGAGAGGTGTTGAGGGGGTGAGGAGGGGCTGTGTAAGGGAAAGGATGGGTAAGGGGGAGCTGAGAGTGAAGGAGAGAGGTGTTGAGAGGGTGAGGAGGGGCTGTGTGAGGGAGAAGAGAGCTGAGAGTTTAAGAGGGAACTGAGAGTGAAGGATAGAGGTGTTGAGAGGGCGAGGAGGCGCTGTGGGAGGGTAAGGAGGTGCTGAGAGTGAGGGGAAGTGGTGTTGAGAGGGGGAGGAGAGGCTGTGTGAGGGAGAGTGGAGAGCTTAGAGGGTAAGGGGAGCTAAGAGTGAAGGAGGGAGGTGTGTGAGGTAGAGGAGGGCTAAAAGGGTAAGGGGAGCTGAGAGTGTAGGAGAGAGGTGTTGAGAGGGAGAGGAGAGCTGAGAGGGTAAGGGGGAGCTGAGAGTTAGGGATAGAGGTGTTGAGAGGGGGAGGAGGGGCTGTGTGAGGGAGAGGAGAGGTGAGAGGTTAAGGGGGAGCTAAGAGTGAAGGAGAGAGGTGTTGAGAGGCTGAGGAGGGGGTTGTGTGAGGGAGAGGAAGGTAAGGGGGAGCTGATAGTGAAGGAGCGAGGTGTTGAGGAGGGGGCAATGTGAGAGGGAAAGGAGGGCTAAAGGGATAAGGGGGAGCTGATGGTCGAGAGAGGTGTTGAGGGGGTGAGGAGGGGCTGTGTGAGGGAGAGGAGGGCTGAGAGGTTAAGAGAGAGCTGAGAGTGAGGGATAGAGGTGTTGAGAGGGTGAGGAGGGGTTGTGTGAGGGAGAGCAGGGCTAAAGGGGTAAGGGGGAGCTGAGAGTTAGGAATAGAGGTATTGAGAGGGGGAGGAGGGGCTGTGTGAGGGAGAGGAGAGTTGAGAGGTTAAGGGGGAGCTAAGAGTGAAGGAGAGAGAGGTGTTGAGAGGGTGAGGAGGGGGCTGTGTGAGGGAGAGGAAGGTAAAGGGGAGCTGATAGTGAAGGAGCGAGGTGTTGAGGAGGGGGCAATGTGAGAGGGAAAGGAGGGCTAAAGGGGTAAGGGGGAGCTGAGAGTGAGGCGGGGCTGTGTGAGGATGAGGAGAGCTAAAGGAGTAAGGAGGAGCTGAGAGTAAAGGAGATAGGTGTTGAGAGGGTGAGGAGGGGGCTGTGTGAGGGAAAGTAGGGCTGAGAGGGTAAGGGGGAGCTGAGAGTAAGGGAAAGAGAGGCTGAGGAGGCGCTGTGTGAATATGAGGAGGGCTAAAGGGGTAAGGAGGAGCTTAGACTGAAGGAGAGAGGTGTTGAGAGGGGACCCTGTGAGGGAGAGGAGAGCTGAGAGGGTAAGGGGAAGTTGAGAGTGATGAGGGCTAAAGGTGTAAGGAGGAGCTGAGAGTGGAGAAGAGAGATGTTAGGAGGGGACTGTGTGAGAAAGAAAAGGGCTGAGAGGAGGAGACTGTGTAAGGGAGAGGGGAATTTAGAAAGTGAGGAGGGTCTGGGAGAGGGGGGCTGAAAGGGGGCCATGTGTAAGGTAGACTGGTACTAAGAAGATGATGAGAGAGTTGTGTGCGAGTGAGGGAAGATGAGAGGGTAAATAGGGGGCTTAGATGTTAAGAAGGGAGCTGTGTTAAAGGGACACTGAACCCAATTTTTTTCTTTCGTGATTCAGACAGAGCATGTCATTTTAAGCAACTTTCTAATTTACTCCTTTTAGCAATTTTTCTTTGTTCTCTTACTATCTTTATTTGAAAAAGAAGGCACCTGAGCTATTTTTTTTTATTCAGAACCCTGGACAGCACTTGTTTATTGGTGGGTGAATTTATCCACTAATCAGCAAGAACAACCCAGGTTGTTCACCAAAAATGGTCCGGCATCTAAACTTACATTCTTGCATTTCAAATAAAGATTCCAAGAGAATGAAGAAAATTTGATAATAGGAGTAAATTAGAAAGTTGCTTAAAATTGCTCTATCTGAATAACAAAAGAAAAAATGTGGGTTCAGTATCCCTTTAAGGGGGAAGCTGAGAGTGTAAGAAGAGACTGTTTGTTAGTGGGTGAGGGGGGTGAATGAGGGAAAGGAGGCTGAGAGGGTGAGAAAGGGCTGTGTGTGAGGGAGAGAGGTGGTGAGGAGGGGGCTGTTTGAGGGTAAGGATGGGGACTGATAGGATGAGAAAGGGCTGTGTGTGAAGAAGAGGGGACTGAAATTGTGAGAAGAAAGCTTAGGCTATGAGAGGGAGGCTGAGAGGGTGTATGATGGAGAGGGGCCTGAGAGGGTGAGAATGGTCTGTGTGTGTTTGAGAGAGTGAGGATGAGCAAGGAAGAGGGTTGCTAACAGAGTAAAGAGGGGGCTGTGTGAGGGAGAGTGGTGGAAAAGTGTGAGAAGGGTACTGTATGTGATGGAGAGAGGTTTTGAGAGGGAGAGGAGGGGGCTGTATTAAGGGAGAAGGGAGCTGAAAGGTTAAGGTAGCTGGGTGAGGAGGGGGATTTGTAAGGGAGAAAGGAGCTGAACTGTTAAGTAGGGAACTGGATGAGGAGGGGGCTGTGTGAGGGAAAGGGAGGCTAAGAGGATTAGAAGTGGGGGCTGTGGGTGAGGGAGAGAGATTCTGAGAAGGGGGACTGAGTGAGGGAGGGGAGGTAAAAGGGAGGGTACTGGAATACAATTATTTTTAGGGTAATTAAGCGGGTTCTAGGGGGCTAATTTATAGCATGTCCCTGCCTTAGTTAAAGTTCTACTTATATAAAAGATAGCAATACAGGTAGTGGTTTCCTACAGATTGTATGAGGCAGCACGCTTATGTTTAGTTTGCTGTGCAGTTTGTGACGTATGTGAAATTGCTGTGCCCTACAGTTGTCTCCTCAAGCAGGAAGGTTGAAGGGATGGACTGGTGATCCAGCACTGCCTGTCACATGTGGCTAATTAGTAAGGGTCGGATACTGAAACGCAAATAAAGTAAAAGCATCAGAGGGAGGAGCTTAAGTCCAGCAGCTGAAGGCAGAGCTCTCACTCTTGTTGCTAAATTCAGTGTTGGAAGTGCCTCTGCAGGTCACTGCCAGCACGTGCACTGCTGAAGCACCCTGTGACTCTGTAATTGAATGGCTGACCTGATGCTGATGTAACTTTCGCACCTCTCCTGGCCAAAGTGTACAGGGAATTTCACTCAGCACTGGGGCACATTTTATTAGCGCCACTGGTGTGCTGCAGTGGGAGATAACCTCTGCTGTACACATTCACCTTCTCATGATTTTTGCTGGCTCATTAAATACGTCACCTACATAACATTTTATAAACTTGCTGTATAAAGATTGTCACATTGTATGTGTTATCTGCTCTACATGCATCTGGTCACATGTATAGTATTATATTGTACATAAGGGACATAACAGTTTATATCACATCATCATAGCTTTACCATAATATAACTACAGGAAGAGCTCTGACTCTTTCCCATCTCTCATTTGTTGCTTCTTCCTTCCTTCTCGCAGGTGTCACATTTCTAGCATCTGAGTCAAGATGAACAATTACAGAAAGCAGATGGCAGAGCAGTTTCTGAGTCAGGCCCTGGGCATCATCTGCCTGCTGACCGGAGAGGTGAGTGCTGCTTCTGATCACCAGGCCTATATTATTAATGCTTACATCAGCTTGGCCACCTGCATACCCCCCAGCACTAAGGGTCCCCTTCACAACCCTACCTCATCCCCACCTCTCCTGGGACCCCTGCACCAACTCTCCACTGTAAAGTTTCTATTACCAGCCATTTCTCCTGCACAACTATCCACTACACCTCTCCAGGACTCAGGGGTCCCTGCAAAACCCTCCATCAAAAAACCTCCCTCAGCACCCAGGGTCTTCTGCACAACTATCCACTGTAAAACCTCTCCAATCACCCAGTGGTTTCTGCACAACAATCAATGAAACAACTTCCCTTAGCACCCAGGGACCCCTACACAACTATCCACTGTAAAACATCCCTTAACACCCAGGGTCCCCTGCACAACCCTTCACTGCAAAACCACCTCCAGCACCCAGGGGCCCGTGTACAATCCTTCACTGTAAAACTAAACAGCCCTAGTACTCCTGCATGACCCTACCATCATTAACAAAAATTCAAGGGTCCCACTGCATAATACCCAAAACAAAACAAAAAATATATAAAGAACATTAGTTCCCAAGTGCTACCTTGCAGGACTACAGCAACCAAGGAACCTCCTGTCACAGTGCTTTTTTGGTGAGTCGCTACTGCGCAACTGGCAACTGAAAATTAGGGCCTGACACCCTGATTTGGAGCTCCCGAGATCCCCAAGGGTGCCCGCCACTTCCTGCTGCCGACTACCACTAGACACACCTAAAAATTTTCCCCAGTGTGGCTGGATCATTTTGAGGCAACGGTTTTTGTAAAATGCTCACTCTTCAGGGGTGGGTATAATCTACAATTACTGGCGTGGCTAAGAGTGAAGACAACATGTTAATAAATGTTACGGAGTGAAGGAGAAGCCAGTGCTTTGGTGGCATGGAGTGCAGTGGGCATGTCAAGTTTGAGACTGGGGAGTGTGTAGTATGCACTGCATTTTTCATATGGCAAATAAAAACTAGACCTGCACCTCCCCAAATTAATGATGGAACAGCTGTGCTTATAATAGGAGGAGGAATGCCATCTTAGTAAAAAGCTGATCCTGGGCTAATGTAGGTAGGGGGATTGTCTGCCTACATCTGTGTTGCTCCCTTCCTGCACCATTTGCTGGGTCTCTGAGGCGCTGGTGTTGCTGTTTTTCCTTATTTACAGTGTACAAGAAGACAAGTTAATGTGCTGCTGACTGCTGGTGGTTTTATTTTAGATAAAAATCGCAAAGAGAGAGAACAGCACTTCATGAGATAGAACAGAAGCTGGAATAACTTCCATGCATGTTTATTTTTATTGTAACTCCTCAGGGTGCACGTTCATTTTGCACACTATGCCCCTTCACAGAGAAAAAATATCCTGAAGCACATGATCAGTCTGACCCTGCCCAATGACAGTCCAGCGCTGACATACCAGGCAATTCTTCTCTGAACAAGGGAAGCAACAACCCCAGACGATCGTTTCGGCCTCCTATGGGCCTCGTCAGTGAGGTGCAGTTGTATCTCTCTAAGGGCAAGTGTGCAAGGAGTCCACGTCTGGTTTCCCCATCACTCTTAGGGTGACCCAAGAGCAATTTGCATAAAAATCGAAAGAGAGAGAACAGCACTCCATGAGATAGAACAGAAGCTGCAATAACTTCCATGCATGTTCATTTTTATTGTAACTCCTCAGGGTGCACATTCTTTTTGCACACTATGCCCCTTCACAGAGAAAAAATATCCTGAAGCATATCAGTCTGACCCTACCCAATGACAGTCCAGCGCCGAAATACCAGGCAATTCTTCTCTGAACAAGGGAAGCAACAACCCCAGACAATGGTTTTATTTTAGAGTTGCAGTCATGGGTATTGTTTATCTGTGAAGTTTTTCATGTCCCTGAAGTGTCAGTCTGCCTAGGAACCTGGTACTCTGCTGTACTCCTGGTTTCTATGTGCTTCTTACTGTTACAGCATAAGGGGCCAGGAACTGCACCTCCCTTCGTTGTCTGCTGTAGTTGTTTCTTGTATTGCTGTGTCCAGTGTCAGAGTACACAGAGACCCTTAGATAAAGCTGCAACTCCTGTCTTCCCAACCAGCGTTACATTCACTTCCTCTCCCTTTGTACCAGATGTTTCTCCTCAGCTACGTTTTAAAACCTGACCAGAGAGGACTGCAAGTATATAGATGTACAGTACACTGTGCTAACTGCTCTGCTGTCTAGCTCTGCTTCATTCTAAAAGTGTAACGTTGGTGATATGTAATATATGGCTCTTAAAGATTGTCATTTATTTTGCAGAAATGAGTCTCAAGCTGCCTTGATTTTTATTATTGATTTATAATGCTCTAGCTGGATTTTGTTTTAATCTTTAATTGCAAATTAACATGCAGCTATCTTGATTTGCACAGTATTCTGAAAATGGAGTTATGATTATTAGTATTATAACTGTATTTTATTGTAATATTGAATATCCTAACTTTTGAACATATTTGTTGAGCATGGTCCTATCAACCAAAGACTCAACTCTATTGTCCCAAATTAGACCTCACCCACAGGCTCTTTATTCTTGACTGAAGCTCATGTGCTCCGTCTTCAGCATCCTCAAAACACAGAACTCACTCAAAGTAATTCAGTCAGTTATGTTACTTTGTAGTGATCAGGACTGTGAAGAAAGCCCCTTAATTTAAAGAGAATTAGAAGTTAACAAGAACTGGAGAAATGTTAGTCCAGGGAAACAAATGATTTTCTCTTATATACATTTTATAGGAATATGTAATTATGAAAAAGAGGCCCTCCCAAAGCAGCGTTCACCGGCAGAGCAGAGAGGTGAGAACTTCTGAGGAATGTGACATTATATCAGTCATGTTATAGTGACACCCATTACTGACCTATTTGTCCCTGTGTGTGTTAGCCTAACTTCTCTCTGTGTATCTGCATGTTCTCAGTATCTTTATCCCCCAACAGCAGCATTCACCAGCTGAGAGGAGCATGAGCACTGCTGGGGAATGTGACATTATACACAGTGACTCCCTTTACTGACCCATCTGACCCTGTGTGCATTTACCTATTTTACCTTCTGTTTGTGTCTCTGTATGTTCTCATTAACCTTATCCTGGCTCTGTCAGTAAAAGTGTGTGACAGAACCAGTCCATGTGTCAGCGCTGAATGAGTTGTGTGTGTTTTAGGTGCCTATAAAGTGTGATGATGTTGCTGTGTATTTCTCTATGGAGGAGTGGGAGTATATAGAGGGACACAAGGAGCTTTACAAGGACGTCCTGATGGAGACTCACCAAGCACTAAGGACTATGGAGAGCCCAGGGAATGAGAGCTCAGGTAATGCTGTGTAGCTAGTAATAAATATTTCACGCAGGAAATGCACATACACTACAGTGACTGACAGAAAGTAAATCCACAGTGAAACTATCAGATGTGATCTAATGAGCTATCTGATTATAAACACAAATAACACATTTAAAGGGTCAAGAGAGATTAATGTTTGTTAGGCATTATCTTAAAAGGGAGTGTCAGTTAGCACTTAGTAGTATTCTACACCTTCACCTGGAACTGAATGGGTTACCTGACAAGAGATCTCGGGAACAGAAATCAGACATTCAGCCAGGAAAAGTCTAATCACTGTTCTGTTTATTAAAAAGCGCACCATACTTTGATAGAAAATGGTTACAGTATATGGGGTTAAACAATGACGTATCATAAATCACACCATGTTACACAGCGTGAGTTAGAACAAAGGGGCGCAGTAAAATATAAGACAAAGAATCATACCAAGAAACTAACAATTTTAGATAACAGTGTATCCGGGCGCATCGCTAAGGACATTACCAGGCCATTGTTGAGGTACAAGTATTTCTAACATCAGCATATTTTCTTCACAGCATAATAAACTACATTATAATGAAATATAATAAACGCATCTTAAAATGGTGGTTACACAAAATGGCATCAGTAATGCTAAATATATTCTAACAATGTTAAATCAGTTATATATTCATTTATATATGTTAATATTAATTTATAGATGTAAATATTTGATATGCAAAAAGTAACAGATGCTTTGTTTTTGTTAATTGAATACATATTAAGATGCCTTTTTAGGTGCAACAAAAATGGTTTCATATCCATTTAACAAAATAAACTGATTCTATTCTTTATTAGAACTAACAGGTCACAGTGATGAAAATCTATACACAGGAGCTGCAGAACTGGTACAGAATATTCATCCAGTGGAGACCCCATCAGACGTCTCTGCGGGTAACAGATCTATGATACAAGCTGCTGTTAATGTTTTCTTCATCATTTATTTTAACCCCTTATGGACCAGACCATTTTTCAATTTCTTACCCTTAAGGACCAGGGCTATTTTTACATTTCTGCTGTGTTTCTTACTCATTTACTGTACCCACACATATTATATACCGTTTTTCTCGCCATTAAATGGACTTTCTAAAGATACCATTATTTTCATCATATCTTATAATTTACTATAAATAAATTATAAAATATGATGAAAAAATGGAAAAAAAAACACTTTTTCTAACTTTGACCCCCAAAATCTGTTACACATCTACATCCACCAAAAAACATCCATGGTAAATAGTTTCTAAATTTTGTCCTGAGTTTAGAAATATTCAATGTTTACATGTTCTTTGCTTTTTTTGCAAGTTATAGGGCAATAAGTACAAGTAGCACTTGACTATTTCCAAACCATTTTTTTTTCTCAAAATTAGCGATAGTTACATTGTAACATTGATATCTGTCAGGAATCCCTGAATATCCCGTGATATATATATATATTTGGCCAGATGCGGTGACTAACCTTTCCAGTTGTGATTTTATCTTAGCTGTGAGCTAGCTGGTGAGTGCTGGGTGTTTCTATGTGTTATATATATATATATATATAATAATAATAATAATATATATATATATATATATATATATATATATATATATATATATATATATATAATATTTTAGTAGACAACCTAAACTATTGATCTAGGCCCATTTTGGTAAATTTCATGCCACCATTGTTGGGTGTTGTTTTCAGAGGGGGAGAGTGTCAGTCAGGGCTTGGCCTGGAACACACCGTATCAGCTGGAAATGAAGGGGTTATTTGATAGGATATCCCAGAGAACAGAAATCAGACCACACAGCAATGAGTCTAAAAACTATTCTGTTTATCGAAAGATGAAAAGCACATCTTATACGCGACAGTTACAGCATATAGGGTTAACATGATGACACGTTATGACCGCGTCATTTTACACAGTGTTTGTCAGGAAAAAAGTAAGCCCGTTATTATAATTAGGTAAAGCAGAGTTGTGAAAAACAGTGTTTCGTATAACTATAATAAAAGGTACATCTGGGCCCAAAGCAATGCCATGTGATCATCTTATAGAGATAACAGCTTCCTGGTGCATCGCCAGGAACATTTGCAAGGCCAACCTAGCTCTACAGAAATACATAACATCTATATCTTTTCCCACTACATAATAACTGCTATAATGAAATGTGTCTTAGACAAGATGGATGCCTAAGACAAAATGGCAACTAAGAACAAAATGGCATCGGTAAAGCTAACAATTCCTAACATACCACCCTTTTATTCTAACAGAATAACATAAAAACAAAAAAGCACAGAAAATTAGTAAATCCTTAAACAACAATATAAGCCTAATACTTCGGTAACATGAATCTATGTGAGAATAATGTAGAGAAATGTATTCACATGTAGTGCTATGATTTTATAGGGCACAATTTATCACTGCACATAGGTGCGGCCTCTCCAATACTCTCCGTCCACCTCCCAACATCCTCAAACTACTGGTCTATACGCACAAAGACACAACCAGCCCCCTATCTACCCCCAACCAACACTGCATCTTATTTCTCCACCTGCATTGCTAGCACCCCCCAATATTTCCAACAGTTTCTTGCTCTGTACATTCTCCACAGTGAAGCATGACATGGGAACAGCACAAGTGTCTCTAGGTGGCCTCTGATCACTTTAAGAACAGTCTTTGTCCTCTTGGAGCGCTCCACCTTCCTCAGACACTCTGCTTCAATACCATAGTCCATTTGCAATAGGGGTGCTTATCCAGTGTTTTTCTGCAGGTAGATACTGGAAGTCCGATGGTTTGTTCATGGGGTAGACAAGGAAAGCCAGTGGATCCCCATGGCAAGCAGACACTCGAGTCAGAAGGAGTCTAAGAGGGAAACAAAACAGCACAAGATGAGCACACACCCCGATACAGTCACAATTATGTCCAAATAAAACTTCTTTCACCTTTTTTGTAAGCATCACCATTCCTTTAGCTTAACTTATCCTATGTCATTTAAAACCAGAAAAACATTGTGGATATATAATACAAACTAAATACATTGAA
Organism: Bombina bombina; assembly: GCF_027579735.1. Lineage (NCBI taxonomy): Eukaryota > Metazoa > Chordata > Amphibia > Anura > Bombinatoridae > Bombina > Bombina bombina. Next base: position 804,476,222 of record NC_069502.1, on the reverse strand, counting down.
ACTTTTACAGAGAATAACTCACAGCTTCTCTATACAATTTAAATTATACTTCATGAATACTGAGCAAGTGAAAACTGCTAGACGTCATCAAGAGGCTGAATGGCTATGCTAAGTAACTTATGCTAAGGCCTGCCCTGCAACAAAAATGAAAAATAAAACAGTAAATAAAAATATTTTCTTTAAAATGAATTTATTCACACTTTCTCTTGGAACTACTAAAAATAAAAGAACCTAGTGTTGCTTTATTCTGCAAAGCTACTATCTGTAATGTTTATAATTTTCAAACTATGATCTTAATAGTCAGCAGTCTCATCTGATATAAACACTACTAGTTTACTAATTATTTTATGCAACTTAAATTCTCCCTCACTCCTGTATGAGGAAATAATACGATCATAACATTATTTAAAACTACAAAATCTTTTAAAAGTAAACACATCTTTATGGTAAGATAATTCCTTTCATTGACAAACATCTGGAATTACAAAATTAAAATTGCAGATACCATACCAATTAATAAAAGAGAAAAATATATTTGCTTTCATAACACAGCTCCAATAAGAGCCATGGTAGGTAGAAAATATACCATCAATATAACTATAATTATGCTACTCCCTAAACAAATATTTCTCTGTATAATTAATATAAATTTCTGGCTGAGACGTGTCCTCACTGTGTTCCACAAGGGTGAAGGGTCTAAAATATTCTGATATATTGCAGCATTTTCTTTAAACTATAAAGGTGCAAACAAATTTTCTATACTCAGTGGGCCATTCAATAGGTTACAATACTGCAAGGTTTAGAGTTACACTTATCTAGAAGGTTACTTTGTTAAGTACATAAACTACAATGTGCACTAATACCAATAAGGCATACTTTTCTGCAGACAAAGCTATATGACTTCTTATAACTAATATGATCAACAAAAAATAACACAAATACAAGAGAATACAAAACAAGCAATATAAGTAAACAAATTAAAACAATACTCTCCTAATTTAACTGTGGATGACTCTGTAACAGTGTAACAGGTCCTCAATATCAACAGGCAAGGCACAGTCCAAAGAAGGTTAGTCTTTATGTTCTGAAGACACACATCATAGGAAACAGTCATAGATTACCCAGTCCAGGTCTGGGGCTGGTACCAGCATGCAAAGCAGAGAATGGATCCAAAGATAGTTCAGCAACTTTTACTGCAGTATGGTGGTTAAAACAGACTTGACAAAAGGTCTTTTATCATCATTTTTATTTTCTTCACCTAGGCACCAGGCATTTCTTTTGTTTAAAAGGTTTACTTGCATTCAATCTTCAATCTTTTGGAGAGTGCACTTATGGAATTTTATCTGTACAGATTTTACCTAAATATGAAAAACTCAAAAATAATTCAGTTAGTGTTTTTACTCTCTGGATACAGCTTCATGATCTCATCCTGCAAATACAAATATTGTGTTAATAACAAAAAACATTTTTAGGTTCATTTTCTTACTTAAAACAATCACCCAAATCACATAAAGATAATCAGCAATACTCCTCAATACTTCCCCCCTTTGTTCGTGTGAAACACCCTATGTGTCACGCAAACACAATATAACCGCAAACTAAAAGACAATTCATGCACTCCACTCATGCATATAGTATACTATTCTTAACATCAGGCAAAATCAAATACACCTCAATATTCCATCCGTACCGCACCCTTCCACACGCATTCACTAAAAATAAAAACACAACATTCTCTTAGAAAACACTTAAAACCAACTGTCCATTCCACAAAACAAAACATCAACAGCCGACACAAACTTTTAACAACCAGAATTAACCTGAAATTCAACACATATACGTACATTCACTGAAACACAGCACTCGCAAAACACTACAAATAATTAAAATCCTATAACAAACGTCTATACCCTGGTTCTGCAAATTCTACCATGCACAATACTATGAGATCACACTAATAATGCAATCACTTCAGAAGATCAATAAACTCCAGTTGCATATTTACAAATAAAATCCCTGACCATAAATTTACAAAGGAACACACAAACACCTAAGTACTATATTTTGGGAAAGATCAGATAATAATAGTACAGCCACTGTTCTATATAGTCCCTGTTTGCATGCACAGCGCAAATCCACATAAATCATGTCTGGCACAAATAATTTGTGAAAAGCTCTAGAATCCAATCTATACTTTTACATAACCAAGATTTTAATAAATACACAATTATTTGATTTAACTTTTTTTATATAATTTGATATTCACCATACCATTTGCAGCTCTCTAGCTAAATATAACAATTGTATATAACAAAAAATGAGCTTTCTACAAAAGAATAATAAGAATGTACACTAATAGATTAAAAAGACAGTTTGTCTAAAAAAAAAATTCCCCTTTGACTTGTTCTCAATGATCCACTGTCCTCACTTATAATAAAAAATGTATACTGACGTCCATTGGATAACCTAAACAAACACAGCCAGTATATAAAAAAAACTGCTGACATAGTTAAATATACTAGTGTTTGGCTTACAATAAACCTCATTTTCTTTCTCTGTAAATATTTCTTTAAAATCTCAGATTTTATATCAGTTTGCCTGTACCCCTATAAATATTTTCTCTTCTCTTCCTTTTTTTTTTTTTTTTTTTGTCTCGCTAGTCTCACAGATCGCAACACAAAGGTTGCAGGCAGCTGTCATCAATTCAGTTTGCCTTACAGAGAGAATTGAGTTACACTGCGCAAATGTCTGCTATCTAAACGGCAGATTTTATATAATATATAAAAGGAAAGGTCTCAAAAAATATATTTTGCAAACTACTACATTTATGTTTTATCTCCTTTACTTGTTAATACAGTGTTATTGCTGCTCATGAACTCCTTTCACATGAGTAAACTGGTCCTTTAAGTAATAAAATGACAATTTTCCATTGCTCTGTCTAAGCCCTGAGCGCCGGTTTTACAGACAAATATAAGATAAGGAACACAATGAGATACGCTTATTATCAGAAATTCAACCCATTGCAATAAACTGTGTTTTGAAAGCCCAAAACCAGCTACTTCATATATACAAATAAACTCGCAAATGCAATTTCTCCTAAATTTTATACTATTCAGCTTGTATAACAAGTCATTGAAAATACATTAATATAAAAACAATTTTACAGTGTACTGTCCCCATAAGGGCTGACCATTTATCATGAATATTACATATGTATACCCTAGCCATGATTAGGAAACTTGTATTATTTACCATAAAAATTCTACTTCTTTACTGTATCATGACCTGCATATTTAAATGAGAGCCATCACAGCATAAATAATACCCATTTATATTAAAACTTCTACTGAATTAATTTACTTGAAACAGACCCAAATACTTTAGATATATTTAATGATATACAGCTTATAACCTTATTTTATCTTTTCCACTAACTCTTTGCACAAATCTTGCAAATACAACATACTTGAATCAACCTGTTAATCTTTTTTTCATTTACCCGAACGTGACCGAAAGTCACACAATCATCCGCACATTCACAAATCCCTTAATTAGTTCACTTGCAAAAACAATATATTTATATGCCGCAACAGGTGGACAGTCTTTATTTGCATACAACAAATATCACTTAAAACTAAAAACTGCTATTAATAACACACATAATTAAGAACATACATATGACTTTAAAATAAAGTTACAACAATAAAACTTCAAAATACCTCATTACAACGTCTGATTTCTTAGCTAAGAAACTAGCCTGAATAATTACCATTCCGAAAGAAAAATTCACCAAGGTCATTTTTACAGCGATACACACACAAGCTCATATCAACTTGCATACCATAAATTCACTCCCAACATTTATTCTAAAGCAATTTCAACATACATCAAACTTTTAGTGGCACAGAAAACACATTAACAGTCTCTTTCTTTCAGGAAAACATATATTTCATAACATACCAAAGACATTTAAGAATACAATAAGATTAACTTTCCACCAAATTTAAAATGTATCTGAAAGTGTCCGAATTTGCAAGGAATGTCCATTTTCCCAACAGATTGAGACAAACAAATTTCAAACAGGATAATACATCCTCTTTTGGTTTTGATGTAAATATTTTACACGTCATACAAGACACAGTGAGAACCGACAGACCAACACTCATTACACAGCACTGCCCTTCCTTTCTCTACTCATAACTTTTCTGAATGCAGGAGAAAACTTCAGCATGCACAGCTCCCTGCCTTGAAATGAAACTGTTAACCCCTTTGTAGACATAAAAAATGCAATAACATTCTCCTCTTCTCTATGCATTATTATCAATATTTGGCTATGAGCAGACCACATTTTTTAACAACACAATAATAGCAAAATAACAGCAGCAATGATCAAATGCACAGTCACTTAATATCTTCTAAGCACAGCACAGCACGATTATATAACAATAAAAGCAAGCAAGCAAGTAAAAAGCACCAAATACCAATTTAAATCCAGTGATAGGTAACAAAAACTCTACTATGGGAATATGTAGGGAAAACTTCAACACAGATGAGACTCAAACTCACCATAACACAGCGATGCCAACTTGCACGGGGGACTTAAACCGCCCGTCAAATGCATGCTAACTTTTTATCTCTTGCGTGCTTCACCAGACAGGACTGCACATCTGTCTAAACTAGCACAGGACTTTAACCTGTCTAGAGGGGTTAATACAAATGCCGGCAGGACTGGAACCTCCGCAAAAAAAAAACCCTTCACCTTTACTGCAGGAACCCCTTAACCAGGGGTGTCAAACTCAAATTCATCGGGGGCCACATCAGCAGTTTGGTCACCCTCAAAGGGCCGGTTGTATAGGACTATGTGTCCACTCCATTTACACACGTATATATTATACAGGGGGGGCATATGGGGGCCAGACATTGTGCAGGGGGGCATGGGGGCAGATATTATGTAGAGGGGCACATGGGGGGCATATATTTATGCAGGGTTAGCACTAAGGGTCAAAATATTATGAAGGGGGGATGGGGGCTATATATTATATGCTGGGTGACACATGGGGGCTATATATTATGTAGGGGGGACATAGAATGCCTATCTCAATGCTATTAGCAAATAATCTGCCACTCAGCTGTTATTTTATTTGTTATATCTGCTGGTAGAGATATTTTTCAGTAAAGCTTCTTCATTTTTTAATTACCCTGGCTATAGCAAATGATCTGCCACTGTTATATACAGTTTATTTGTTATGATCTATCTGTTGGTTCTGTAAGTACAGATATTTTGTAGTAAAGCTTCAGAAGGGTACTGCATCTCTGTACTTACAGAACCAACAGATAATAACAAATAAACTCAAATGTATATATTATAACAGTGGCAGATCATTTGCTAATATCAGCCAGGGTAATTAAAAATTTAAGAAGCTTTTACTATTTTTTAATTACCCCTCAGATTTGCGAATCTACCTGCTGCCTGGTTGACAATGTTACAGAACAGACTGTGCCTGACAAATAAAACTTACTTAAGAATAAGTCACAAAAATGGATATTTTTTTAAAATAATTCTGATTTCATGGTTTAGCAGCCAGAGTGCCTAAAACTTTTTATTGCAGCTGAGCCTGAGAGCACAGGTTCATATGCGCAGCAGGCAGCCAGACTCTCACCTCTCACAGTCTCGACTCACTCTCGTCTGGTCCAGATTGGCAGCGCCAAGTCAGAGGATTACGGGGCCCGGTGTGCGACACAGTGAGTGACAATCTCAGCTGCTCACTTGTCAGACAGTGTCCTCTAGCCTGCTGCCGCGTGTTCCTGTGAGAACTTCACACTCCTCAGTGCTCTAGAGCGGCAACGCGGGGTCATGTGAGATGCCCCTGGTGACATCACGCCTGCTTGCTTGTCGCTGATTCGCTGCTGCTGACCGCGGCGCGAGAATTACAAATTCAAAGGAGGGGAGGACAAAAAATGTTTATTTTTTATATTACTGAATCGCGGTATCAGGGGTGAAGGCTGGCGGCCGGCGGCGGCTACACGGGCCACATGACAAGGTCTGGTGGGCCGGATTCGGCCCGCGGGCCTTGTGTTTGACACCCGTGCCCTTAACCCTTAGCATATATAACCAACACCTATTATAAAAATAAATTTAGGTTCAGAGTCACAAAGGGAAAAGTAGAGTAAAAAAACACTCATCTACTTACCCAGTGCGAATCCCACGAGCTGACACCAGAATTGTTAGGTGTTGTTTTCAGAGGGGGAGAGTGTCAGTCAGGGCTTGGCCTGGAACACACCATATCAGCTGGAAATGAAGGGGTTATTTGATAGGATATCCCAGAGAACAGAAATCAGACCACGCAGCAATGAGTCTAAAAACTATTCTGTTTATTGAAAGATGAAAAGCATGTCTTATAGGCGACAGTTACACCATATAGGGTTAACATGATGACACGTTATGACCGCGTCATTTTACACAGTGTTTGTCAGGAAAAAAAGTAAGCCCATTATTATAATTAGGTAAAGCAGAGTTGTGAAAAACAGTGTTTTGTATAACCATAATAAAAGGTACATCTGGGCCCAAAGCAAGGCCGTGTGAGCATCTTATAGAGATAACAGCTTCCAGGCGCATCGCCAGGAACATTTGCAAGGCCAACCTAGCTCTACAGAAATACATAATAACTGCTATAATGAAATGTGTCTTAGACTAGATGGATGCCTAAGACAAAATGGCAACTGAGAACAAAATGGCGTCAGTAAGGCTAACAATTCCTAACAACCATTTTACCGCCAAATGCAATCAAATAAAAAAAAATGTTCACTTTTTCACAAACTTTAGGTTTCTCACTGAAATTATTTACAAACAGCTTGTGCTATTATGGCAAAAATGGTTGTAAATGCTTCTCTGGGATCCCCTTTGTTCAGAAACAGCAGACATTTATGGCTTTGGCATTGCTTTTAGGTAATTAGAAGGCCGCTAAATGCCGCTGCGCACCACACTTGTATTATGCCCAGCAGTGAAGGGGTTAATTAGTTAGCTTGTAGGGCTAATTTTAGCTTTAGTGTAGAGATCAGCCTCCCACCTGACACATCCCACCCCCTGATCCCTCTCAAACAGCTCTCTTCCCTCCCCCACCTCACAATTGTCACAAGAAAGTCTGCTAGTATAAAAATAAATTTCTGTTGTTGTTGTTGTTGTTGTTGTTGTTCGTTTTTTGTGTGTTTTTTTTTTTTAAAGAATTTTTTTTATATATATGTTTCTTTCATGTAATTAGCAAGAGTCCATGAGCTAGTGACGTATGGGATATACATTCCTACCAGGAGGGGCAAAGTTTCCCAAACCTTAAAATGCCTATAAATACACCCCTCACCACACCCACAATTCAGTTTTACAAACTTTGCCTCCGATGGAGGTGGTGAAGTAAGTTTGTGCTAGATTCTACGTTGATATGCGCTCCGCAGCAAGTTGGAGCCCGGTTTTCCTCTCAGCGTGCAGTGAATGTCAGAGGGATGTGAGGAGAGTATTGCCTATTTGAATGCAGTGATCTCCTTCTACGGGGTCTATTTCATAGGTTCTCTGTTATCGGTCGTAGAGATTCATCTCTTACCTCCCTTTTCAGATCGACGATATACTCTTATATATATACCATTACCTCTGCTGATTCTTGTTTCAGTACTGGTTTGGCTTTCTACAAACATGTAGATGAGTGTCCTGGGGTAAGTAAATCTTATTTTCTGTGACACTCTAAAGCTATGGTTGGGCACTTTTTTATAAGTTCTAAATATATGTATTCAAACATTTATTTGCCTTGACTCAGAATGTTCAACTTTCCTTATTTTTCAGACAGTCAGTTTCTTATTTGGGATAATGCATTTGAATTAATCATTTTTTCTTACCTTCAAAAATTTGACTCTTTTTTCCCTGTGGGCTGTTAGGCTCGCGGGGGCTGAAAATGCTTCATTTTATTGCGTCATTCTTGGCGCGGATTTTTTTGGCGCAAAAATTCTTTTCCGTTTCCGGCGTCACACGTGTCGCCGGAAGTTGCGTCATTTTTTTTACGTTATTTTGCGCCAAAAATGTCGGCGTTCCGGATGTGGCGTCATTTTTTGGCGCCAAAAGGCATTTCGGCGCCAAATAATGTGGGCGTCTTGTTTGGCGCTAAAAAAAATATGGGCGGCGCTTTTGTCTCCACATTATTTAAGTGTCATTATTTATTGCTTCTGGTTGCTAGAAGCTTGTTCACTGGCATTTTTTTCCCATTCCTGAAACTGTCATTTAAGGATTTTGATCAATTTGCTTTATATGTTGTTTTTTCTATTACATATTGCAAGATGTTCTACGTTGCAACTGAGTCAGAAGTTACTTGAGGAAAATCACTACCCGGGGCTGGAGCTACCAAGCTAAGTGTATCTGCTATAAATTTTTTGGTACCGGTTTCTCCAGCTGTTGTTTGTATTGCATGTCATGACAAACTTATTAATGCAGATAAAATTTCCTTTAGTACTGTTATATTACCTGTTGCTGTTCCGTCAACATTTAATTTTCAGAGTGTTCCTGATAAACATAAGAGATTTTATTTTTTAAATCCATTTAGAAGGCTATGTCTGTTATTTCTCCTTCTAGTTTACATAAAAGTCTTTTAAAACTTCTCTTTTTTTTCAGATGAATTTTTAAATGAACATCATCGTTCTGATACTGATAATGGTTCTTCTGGTTCAGAAGTTTCTGTCTCAGAGGTTGATGCTGTTATATCTTTTTATTTGTTCAAGATGGAATTTATTCGTTCTTTATTTAAAGACGTATTAATTGCTTTAGATATAGAGGATTCTGGTCCTCTTGATACTAAATCTAAACGTTTAAATAGGGTTTTTTTAAAATCTCCTGTATTTATTCCAGAAGTGTTTAATCTCCCTGATGCTTTTTCTGAAGTATTTTCCAGGGAATGGAATAATTTGGGTAATTCTTTTGCTCCTTCTAAACGTTTAAGCAATTATATTCTGTGCCATCTGACAGATTAGAGTTTTTTGGGACAAAATCCCTAAGGTTTGGGGCTGTCTCTATTCCTGCTAAAATGTACTTCTATTCTTACGGCAGATAGTACTAAATTTAAGGATCCTTTAGATAAGAAAATTGAATCCTTTCTAAGAAAAGTTTACTTATGTTTAGGTAATCTTCTTAGACCTGCTATATTTTTACCAGATGTTGCTGCAGCTTCATCTTTTTGGTTAAAAGTTTTAGCGCAACAAATAACAGATCATAATTTTATAGCATTATTTTTATTCTATAACATGCTAATAATTTTATTGGTGATACCATCTTTTGATATCATTTGAGTTGATGTCAGGTATATGTCTCTAGCTATTTTAGCTAGAAAAGCTTTATGGATTTAACTTGGAATGCTGATATGTCTTCTAAGTTAACTTTGTTTTTCCCTTTCTTTTCAGGGTAATATTCATTTTTTCGTTCTTTTTCTCATATTAAGGAACAAGAGCCTGATCCTTCATCCTCAGGAGCGGATTCAGTTTGGAAACTATTTCCAGTTTGGAATATATCCAAGCCTTATAGAAACCTATAGTCAGCTCCTAAGTACCCATGAAGGTGCGGCCCTTTTTTCCAGTTCAGCTGGTATGGGGCAGATTACGTTTTATTCAAAGGAGTTTGGATCAATTTCGTTCTCAAACTCTGGTTTCAGAACATTGTTTCAGAAAGGTACAGAATTGGCTTCAGTTAAGGCCTCCTTCTAAGAGATTTTTTTCTTCCCGTGTCCCAGTTAACACAGCAAGGCTCAGCATTTCTGAAATGTGTTTCAGATCTAGAGTTGGCTGGAGTAATTATGCCAGTTCCAGTTTTGGAACAGGGGCTAGGGTTTTATTTTCTCTTCATTGTACCAAAGAAGGTCAATTCCTTCAGACCAGTTCCGGATCTATTGAATCGTTATGTATACCAACATTAAAGATGGTTTTTGTAGGACTATTCTGCCTTTTGTTTAGCAAGGGCATTTTATGTCTACAATAGTTTTGCAGGATGTGTATCTGCATATTCCGATTCATTCAGATCACTTTTAGTGTTTGAGATTCTCTTTTTAGACAAGCATTACCAGTTTTGTGGCTCTACTGTTTGGCCTAGCTTCAGTTCCAAGAATTTTTTTCAAAGATTCTCGGTGCCCTTCTTTCTGTATTCAGAGAACAGGGTTTTTTCCTTATTTGGACGATTATCTTGGTATTTGCTCAGTCTTCTCATTCAAAGAATCTCATGCGATTCGACTTGTGTTGTTTCTTCAAGATCATGGTTGGAGGATCAATTTACCAAAAGTTCATTGATTCCTCAGTCAAGGGTAACCTTTCTGGGTTTCCAGATAGATTCAGTGTCCATGACTCTGTCTTTAACAGACAAGAGACGTCTAAATTGTTTTCAGCTTGTCGAAACCTTCAGTCACAATCATTTCCTTCTGTAACCATATGCATGGAAATTCTAGGTCTTATGACTGCTGCATTGGACGCAATTCCCTTTGCTTGTTTTTCACATGCGACCTCTTCAGCTCTGTATGCTGAATCAATGGTGCAAGGATTACACAAAGATATTTCAATTTATATCTTTAAAACCGATTGTTCAACACTCTCTAACGTGGTGGACAGATCACCATCGTTTAATTCAGGGGGCTTCTTTCTTCTGTTATGTGTGATCAGTCCACGGGTCATCATTACTTCTGGGATATAACTCCTCCCCAACAGGAAATGCAAGAGGATTCACCCAGCAGAGCTGCATATAGCTCCTCCCCTCTACGTCACTCCCAGTCATTCTCTTGCACCCAACGACTAGATAGGATGTGTGAGAGGACTATGGTGATTATACTTAGTTTTTATAACTTCAATCAAAAGTTTGTTATTTTACAATAGCACCGGAGCGTGTTATTGCCTCTCTGGCAGAGTTTGAAGAAGAATCTACCAGAGTTTTTACTATGATTTTAACCGGAGTAGTTAAGATCATATTGCTGTTTCTCGGCCATCTGAGGGAGGTAAAAGCTTCAGATCAGGGGACAGCGGGCAGATGAATCTGCATTGAGGTATGTAGCAGTTTTTATTTTCTGAATGGAATTGATGAGAAAATCCTGCCATACCGTTATAATGACATGTATGTATACTCTACACTTCAGTATTCTGGGGATGGTACTTCACTGGAATTACTCTGTAAAAAGTACATTAAACCTTTTAATAGGTATTTATTATGTTAAACGTTTTTGCTGGAATGTAGAATCGTTTGCATTTTCTGAGGTACTGAGTGAATAAATGTTTGGGCATTATTTTTCCACTTGGCAGTTGCTTGTTTTAATTGTGACAGTTTTGTTTCTCTCTCACTGCTGTGTGTGAGGGGGAGGGGCCGTTTTTGGCGCTCTTTGCTACGCATCAAAAATTTCCAGTCAGTTACTCTTGTATTTCCTGCATGATCCGGTTCATCTCTAACAGAACTCAGGGGTCTTCAAACTTCTTTGAAGGGAGGTAGATTCTCTCAGCAGAGCTGTGAGACTTATATATTGACTGTGATTAAAAACGTTGCTCTGTAATTTTTACGTTTCAAATTTAATTATTGTTACTTTACTAATGGGAACAAACCTTTGCTAAAAGTTGTGTTGTTTTCAAGGATTGATGCTATAACAGTTTTTCAGCTCATTTAATCGTTTAGTGCTTCTTTGAGGCACAGTACGTTTTGTTAAATAAGATTGTAACCAAGTTGCAAGTTTATTTGCTAGTGTGTTAAACATGTCTGATTCAGAGGAAGATACCTGTGTCATTTGTTCCAATGCCAAGGTGGAGCCCAATAGAAATTTATGTACTAACTGTATTGATGCTACTTTAAATAAAAGCCAATCTGTACAAATTGAACAAATTTCACCAAACAGCGAGGGGAGAGTTAGGCCGACTAACTCGCCTCACGTGTCAGTACCTGCATCTCCCGCCCGGGAGGTGCGTGATATTGTGACGCCTAGTACATCTGGGCGGACATTACAAGATATGGCTACTGTTATGACTGAAGTTTTGGCTAAATTACCAGAACTAAGGGGCAAGCGTGATCACTCTGGGGTGAGAACAGAGTGCGCTGATAATACTAGAGCCATGTCTGATACTGCGTCACAGCTTGCAGAGCATGAGGACGGAGAGCTTCATTCTGTGGGTGACGGTTCTGATCCAAACAGATTGGATTCAGATATTTCAAATTTTAAATTTAAATTGGAGAACCTCCGTGTATTACTAGGGGAGGTTTTAGCGGCTCTTAATGATTGTAACACTGTTGCAATACCAGATAAATTGTGTAGGTTGGATAAATACTTTGCGGTACCGGCGAGTACTGACGTTTTTCCTATACCTAAGAGACTAACTGAAATTGTTACTAAGGAGTGGGATAGACCCGGTGTGCCGTTCTCACCCCCTCCAATATTTAGAAAGATGTTTCCAATAGACGCCACCACACGGGACTTATGGCAAACGGTCCCTAAGGTGGAGGGAGCAGTTTCTACTTTAGCTAAGCGTACCACTATCCCGGTGGAGGATAGCTGTGCTTTTTCAGATCCAATGGATAAAAAATTAGAGGGTTACCTTAAGAAAATGTTTGTTCAACAAGGTTTTATATTGCAACCCCTTGCATGCATCGCGCCGATTACGGCTGCGGCAGCATTTTGGATGGAGTCTCTGGAAGAGAACCTTAGTTCAGCTACGCTGGACGACATTACGGACAGGCTTAGAGTCCTTAAACTAGCTAATTCATTCATTTCGGAGGCCGTAGTACATTTAACCAAACTTACGGCTAAGAACTCAGGATTCGCCATTCAGGCACGTAGGGCGCTGTGGCTAAAATCCTGGTCAGCTGATGTAACTTCTAAGTCCAAATTACTTAATATACCTTTCAAGGGGCAAACTTTATTTGGGCCCGGTTTGAAAGAAATTATCGCTGACATTACAGGAGGTAAGGGCCACGCCCTACCTCAAGACAAAGCCAAAGCTAAGGCTAGACAGTCTAATTTTCGTCCCTTTCGGAATTTCAAAGCAGGAGCAGCACCAACTTCCACTGCACCAAAACAGGAAGGAGCCGTTGCTCGTTACAGACAAGGCTGGAAACCTAACCAGTCCTGGAACAAGGGCAAGCAGGCCAGGAAACCTGCTGCTGCCCCTAAGACAGCATGAATCGAGGGCCCCCGATCCGGGACCGGATCTAGTGGGGGGCAGACTCTCTCTCTTCGCCCAGGCTTGGGCAAGAGATGTTCAGGATCCCTGGGCGCTAGAGATCATATCTCAGGGATACCTTCTAGACTTCAAATTCTCTCCCCCAAGAGGGAGATTTCATCTGTCAAGGTTGTCAACAAACCAGATAAAGAGAGAAGCGTTTCTACGCTGTGTACAAGATCTGTTATTAATGGGAGTGATCCATCCGGTTCCGCGATCGGAACAAGGACAAGGGTTTTACTCAAACCTGTTTGTGGTTCCCAAAAAAGAGGGAACTTTCAGGCCAATCTTGGATTTAAAGATCCTAAACAAATTCCTAAGAGTTCCATCGTTCAAAATGGAAACTATTCGGACAATCTTACCCATGATCCAAAAGGGTCAGTACATGACCACAGTGGATTTAAAGGATGCTTACCTTCACATACCGATTCACAAAGATCATTACCGGTATCTAAGGTTTGCCTTCTTAGACAGGCATTACCAGTTTGTAGCTCTTCCATTCGGATTGGCTACGGCTCCAAGAATCTTCACAAAGGTTCTGGGTGCCCTTCTGGCGGTACTAAGACCGCGAGGAATTTCGGTAGCTCCGTACCTAGACGACATTCTGATACAAGCTTCAAGCTTTCAAACTGCCAAGTCTCATACAGAGTTAGTTCTGGCATTTCTAAGGTCGCATGGATGGAAAGTGAACGAAAAGAAGAGTTCTCTCTTTCCTCTCACAAGAGTTCCATTCTTGGGGACTCTTATAGATTCTGTAGAAATGAAGATTTATCTGACAGAAGACAGATTAACAAAGCTTCTAAATACATGCCGTGTCCTTCATTCCATTCAACTCCCGTCAGTAGCTCAATGCATGGAGGTGATCGGCTTAATGGTAGCAGCAATGGACATAGTACCCTTTGCACGTCTACATCTCAGACCGCTGCAATTGTGCATGCTGAGTCAGTGGAATGGGGATTACTCAGACTTGTCCCCTACTCTGAATCTGGATCAAGAGACCAGAAACTCTCTTCTATGGTGGCTTTCTCGGCCACATCTGTCCAGGGGGATGCCATTCAGCAGGCCGGACTGGACAATTGTAACAACAGACGCCAGCCTACTAGGTTGGGGCGCTGTCTGGAATTCTCTGAAGGCTCAGGGACAATGGAATCAGGAGGAAAGTCTCCTACCAATAAACATTCTGGAATTGAGAGCAGTTCTCAATGCCCTTCTGGCTTGGCCCCAGTTAAAAACTCGGGGGTTCATCAGGTTTCAGTCGGACAACATCACGACTGTAGCTTACATCAACCATCAAGGAGGGACAAGAAGCTCCCTAGCAATGATGGAAGTATCAAAGATAATTCGCTGGGCAGAGTCTCACTCTTGCCACCTGTCAGCAATCCACATCCCGGGAGTGGAGAACTGGGAGGCGGATTTCTTGAGTCGCCAGACTTTTCATCCGGGGGAGTGGGAACTTCATCCGGAGGTCTTTGCCCAAATACTTCGACGTTGGGGCAAACCAGAGATAGATCTCATGGCGTCTCGCCAGAACGCCAAACTTCCTCGCTACGGGTCCAGATCCAGGGATCCGGGAGCGGTTCTGATAGATGCTTTGACAGCACCTTGGAACTTCGGGATGGCTTATGTGTTTCCACCCTTCCCGCTGCTTCCTCGATTGATTGCCAAAATCAAACAGGAGAGAGCATCAGTGATTCTAATAGCGCCTGCATGGCCACGCAGGACTTGGTATGCAGATTTAGTGGACATGTCATCCTGTCCGCCTTGGTCTCTACCTCTAAGACAGGACCTTCTGATACAGGGTCCATTCAAACATCAAAATCTAACTTCTCTGAAGCTGACTGCTTGGAAATTGAACGCTTGATTTTATCAAAACGTGGTTTTTCTGAGTCGGTTATTGATACCCTGATACAGGCTAGGAAGCCTGTTACCAGAAGGATTTACCATAAGATATGGCGTAAATACCTATACTGGTGCGAATCCAAAGGTTACTCCTGGAGTAAGGTTAGGATTCCTAGGATATTGTCCTTTCTACAAGAAGGTTTAGAAAAGGGTTTATCGGCTAGTTCATTAAAGGGACAGATCTCAGCTCTGTCCATCTTGTTGCACAGGCGTCTGTCAGAAAATCCAGACGTCCAGGCCTTTTGTCAGGCTTTAGCTAGAATCAAGCCTGTGTTTAAAACTGTTGCTCCGCCATGGAGTTTAAACCTTGTTCTTAACGTTCTACAAGGAGTTCCGTTTGAACCCCTTCATTCCATTGATATAAAGTTGTTATCTTGGAAAGTGTTATTTTTAATGGCTATTTCTTCGGCTCGGAGAGTCTCTGAGTTATCAGCTTTACATTGTGATTCTCCTTATTTGATTTTTCATTCAGATAAGGTAGTTCTGCGTACTAAACCTGGGTTCTTACCTAAGGTAGTCACTAACAGGAACATCAATCAAGAGATCGTGGTTCCTTCCCTGTGCCCG
Source organism: Bombina bombina (assembly GCF_027579735.1). Lineage (NCBI taxonomy): Eukaryota > Metazoa > Chordata > Amphibia > Anura > Bombinatoridae > Bombina > Bombina bombina. Next base: position 804,460,556 of record NC_069502.1, on the reverse strand, counting down.
AATCCTTCTTCAAAGAAGGAACGTCTTCTACACAATCTGGATGTAGTTCGTGCCCTCAAGTTCTACTTGCAGGCAACTAAGGATTTTCGACAAACGTCTTCCCTGTTTGTCGTGTACTCTGGTCAGAGGAGAGGTCATAAGGCTTCGGCTACCTCTCTCTCCTTCTGGCTTCGTAGCATAATTCGTTTAGCCTATGAGACTGCTGGACAGCAGCCTCCTGAAAGAATTACAGCTCATTCTACTAGAGCTGTGGCTTCCACTTGGGCCTTTAAGAATGAGGCCTCTGTTGAACAGATTTGCAAGGCTGCAACTTGGTCTTCGCTTCATACTTTTTCCAAATTTTACAAATTTGACACTTTTGCTTCTTCGGAGGCTATTTTTGGGAGAAGGGTTCTTCAGGCAGTGGTTCCTTCTGTATAATGAGCCTGCCTATCCCTCCCGTCATCCGTGTACTTTTGCTTTGGTATTGGTATCCCAGAAGTAATGATGACCCGTGGACTGATCACACATAACAGAAGAAAACATAATTTATGCTTACCTGATAAATTCCTTTCTTCTGTTGTGTGATCAGTCCACGGCCCGCCCTGTTTTTTTAAGGCAGGTAAATATCTTTTAAATTATACTCCAGTCACCACTTCACCGTTGGTTTCTCCTTTCTCGTTGATTCTTGGTCGAATGACTGGGAGTGACGTAGAGGGGAGGAGCTATATGCAGCTCTGCTGGGTGAATCCTCTTGCATTTCCTGTTGGGGAGGAGTTATATCCCAGAAGTAATGATGACCCGTGGACTGATCACACAACAGAAGAAAGGAATTTATCAGGTAAGCATAAATTATGTTTTTGTGCTTCCGACCTGGACTGTAATTTCAACAGATACAAGTCTCACAGGTTGGGGAGCTGTGTGGGGATCTCTGTCGGCACAAGGAGTTTGGGAATCTCAGGAGGTGAGATTACCGATAAATATTTTGGAACTCCGTGCAGTTTTCAGAGCTCTTCAGTTTTGGCCTCTTCTGTAAAGAGAATCGTTCATTTGTTTTCAGACAGACAATGTCACAACTGTGGCATACATCATCAAGGAGCGACTCACAGTCCTCTGGCTATGAAAGAAGTATCTCAATTTTTTTGGTTTGGGAGGATTCCAGCTCCTGTCTAATCTCTGCGGTTCATATCCCAGGTGTAGACAATTGGGAAGCGGATTATTTCGGTCACCAAACGTTGCATCCGGGCGAATGGTTCTTCACCCTGAGGTATTTCTTCAGGTTGTTCAAATGTGGGAACTTCCAGAAATAGATCTGATGGCGTCTCATCTAAACAAGAAACTTCCCAGATATCTGTCCAGATCCCGGGATCCTTAGGCGGAGGCAGTGGATGCATTATCACTTCCTTGGAAGTATCATCCTGTCTATATCTTTCCGCCTCTAGTTCTTCTTCCAAGAGTAATCTCCAGGGTTCTGAAGGAATGCTCGTTATTCTGCTGGTAGCTCCGGCATGGCCTTACAGGTTTGGTATGCGGATCTTGTCCGGATGGCCTCTTGCCAGCCGTGGACTCTTCCGTTAAGACCAGACCTTCCGTCGCAAGGTCCTTTTTTCCATCAGGATCTCAAATCCTTAAATTTTAAGGTATGGAGATTGAACACTTGATTCCTGGTCAAAGAGGTTTCTCTGACTCTGTGATTAATACTATGTTACAGGCTCGTAATTCTGTATCTAGAGAGATATATTTTAGAGTCTGGAAGACTTATATTTTTTGGTGTCTTTCTCATCTTTTTTCTTGGCATTCTTTTAGAATACCGAGAATTTTACAGTTTCTTCAGGATGGTTTAGATAAGGGTTTGTCTGCAAGTTCCTTGAAAGGACAAATCTCTGCTCTTTCTGTTCTTTTTCACAGAAAGATTGCTATTCTTCCTGATATTTATTGTTCTATACAAGCTTTGGTTCGCATAAAACCTGTCATTAAGTCAATTTCTCCTCCTTGGAGTTTGAATTTGGTTCTGGGAGCTCTTCAAGCTCCTCCCTTTGAACCTATGCATTCATTGGTCATTAAATTACTTTCTTGGAAAAGTTTTGTTCCTTTTGGCCATCTCTTCTGCCAGATGAGTTTCTGATTTATCTGCTCTTTCTTGTGAGTCTCCTTTTCTGATTTTTCATCAGGATGAGGCGGTGTTGCGAACTTCTTCTGAATTTTTACCTAAAGTTGTGTATTCCAACAACATTAGTAGAGAAATTGTGGTTCCTTCATTATGTCCTTATCCTAAGAATTCTAAGGAGAAATCTTTGCATTCTTTGGATGTTGTTAGAGCTTTGAAATATTATGTTGAAGCTACTAAGTCTTTTCGAAAGACTTCTAGTCTATTTGTTATCTTTTCCGGTTCTAGAAAAGGCCAGATAGCTTCTGCCATTTCTTTGGCATCTTGGTTGAAATCTTTAATTCATCTTGCCTATGTTGAGTCGGGTAAAACTCCGCCTCAGAGGATTACAGCTCATTCTACCAGGTCAGTTTCTACTTCCTGGGCGTTTAAGAATGAAGTTTCGGTTGATCACATTTGCTAAGTTGCAACTTGGTCCTCTTTGCATATTTTTACTAAATTCTACCATTTTGATGTAATTCCTTCTTCTGAAGCAGTTTTCGGTAGAAAAGTATTTCAGGCAGCAGTTTCAGTATGAATCTTCTGCTTATGTTTTTTATTATACTTTATTTTGGGTGTGGATTATTTTCAGCAGGAATTGGCTGTCTTTATTTTATCCCTCCCTCTCTAGTGACTCTTGTGTGGAAAGATCCACATCTTGGGTAGTCATTATCCCATACGTCACTAGCTCATGGACTCTTGCTAATTACATGAAAGAAAACATAATTTATGTAAGAACTTACCTGATAAATTCATTTCTTTCATATTAGCAAGAGTCCATGAGGCCCACCCTTTTTTGTGGTGGTTATGATTTTTTTGTATAAAGCACAATTATTCCAATTCCTTATTTTATATGCTTTCGCACTTTTTTATCACCCCACTTCTTGGCTATTCGTTAAACTGAATTGTGGGTGTGGTGAGGGGTGTATTTTATAGGCATTTTAAGGTTTGGGAAACTTTGCCCCTCCTGGTAGGAATGTATATCCCATACGTCACTAGCTCATGGACTCTTGCTAATATGAAAGAAATGAATTTATCAGGTAAGTTCTTACATAAATTATGTTTTTCTGAGGTGTAGGATACCCCATTACCCCCAACCTCCCTGATCCCCCCCCAAACAGCTCTCTAAGCCTACCCCCTCAACATATTGGCCGCGATCTTAGGTACTGGCAGCTGTTTGCCAGTGCCCAGTTTACAAAAAATGTGCCCCTGTTTTATAAAAATAAATAAAAAAACAAACATTTTCTGTAGTGTAGCTTCCCCCCCTCAATACCCTACCCCCTCCCGGATCCGTTTCCAATTTTTTTTCCCTCTCCCTCCTTTGGCTCCCTCCTTCGTTGGTGGATTGATGATTGCGCATGCTCCCAAACTCCGCCTCCTTGCACGCTCACGTTGGACATGTGCTGGTTTCGGAATGTGCGGACGAGATTGCAGCAGAGAAAAGGACTGCAGCGACATATAGGGTACGTCGCTGGTCCTTAAGGGCATAACGACCAGCGTCGTACATGGTACATTACTGGTCGTTAAGGGGTTAAAACTCAGATCTCTGAACTCTGAAATGATTTAATTATGTAAATGATGGACCTGAGGACAGACCCGTTGCAAACATAAAATACTTATAGCCCTCTCCTGGTTTGCCTCATATCTCTCAAACCGTTCTTTCTCAGTTTCCTTTAACAACATATCTTGCGATCCTATGCCTCTCTCAGTTGGAGTACCACAAGGCTCTGTCTTGGGCCCCTTGCTTTTCTCTCTCTATATATCCTTACCTTGGAAAACCTATAGCCTCCTTTTGGATTCCAGTACCACTTATATGCTGATGATACCCACATCTATCTTTCCTCTCCTGATATCTCTCCCTCTTTACTCCAGATTTCCATGCCTCTCAGCAATTTACTCTTGAATGTCTTCACACTACCTCCAACTCAATCTGTCCAAAACTGAGCTGCTTCTTATCCCCCCCCCCTCTTCGAGACATCCAACACCTGACATTTATCTGACAGTTGGAGACTCTATTCTCAACACCTCACCCCAGGTCCGCTGTCTTGGGGTCACACTAGACTCAGAGCTCACATTCAACCCACATATACAAACACTTGCCAATTCCTGCCGTTCACACCTTTGCAACATTTCCAGAATTTGTCCCTTTCTTACTCAAAAAACTACAAAAATATTTATTAATTCCCTCATTTTGTCACGCATCGATTATTGCAATCTCCTAAATGGCCTTCCAAAACTCCACCTCTCCTCCCTCCAATCTATTATGAATGCTTCTGCTAGACTCATCCACCTAAGTCGCCGATCTACAGCAGCTGCTCCGCTCTGCCAGTCTCTACACTGGCTCCCCATACACTCCAGAATACAATTGAAAGCATTAACCCTAACTTACAAAGCACTCAACAGTCTAACTCCCAACAATATTTCCTCTCTCATCGTGAAATATTTCCTATTCCGTCCTCTTCAATCAACCTCTGACCTACGTCTCTACACTCCTGTTATCTCTACATCCCACTCCCGCCTCCAAGACTTTGCACGTGCTGCTCTTGTCCTCTGGATCTCTCTACCCCGCTCCATAAGACTGTCTCCCACCTTGTATAGCTTCAGACGCTCCTTGAAAACTCACCTATTCAGCGAGGCGTACCATCTCTTCTCCACCCCTCATTCGAACCAAACTAATACATGAACTGCCTGACTCACTTCTGCAACTACAACCGATGTAACAAGCTACCCCAACCTTATGTTTCTGCACCCTAAACCTGTAGACTGAGCTCTCTGAAGCAGGACCCTCTTCTTCCTGTACCAGATTTGTTTAGTTTTGTTATGTTTTGTGTTTTATAAAAAATCTTTGTCATTGTATACCCCTATCGTACCCAGCGCTACGGAATTTGGCAGAGCTATACAAATAAATGATAATAATAATATTACTGTATAATCAGATGTATGTGAGATAACTGCACGTGGACATGAAACCCACATTTTTTTTTTCTTTTGTGATTCAGATAGAATATGTGATTTTAAGCAACTTTCTAATGTACTTCTATTATCATTATTTGTCTTTGTTCTTTTGGTATCTTTATTTGAACAGCAGGAATGTAAGCTTAGGAAACTGACAATTTTTTGGTTCAGATCCTGGGTAGCACTTGCTGATTGGTGGCTAAATGTATCCATTTAAGCAACTTTCCAATTTAATTCAATTATCTAATTTATTCTGTTCTCTTGGTATCTTTTGTTGAATAAATGCCTCATGTTATTGGCTCAACCAGTGCATTCAGCTAGTTCCCAGTAATGCATTACTTCTTCTTTAACATAGGATACCAAGAGAGTGAAACTTGTTTAAAATTGTATGCTCTATTTTAGTTATGAAAGAAAAAACATTTGTGTTTCATGTCCCTTTAAATCCATTTAACCAAAAACCTAATTGTATTCTTTATTAGAACTAACAGGTCACAGTGATGAAAATCTAGACACAGGATCACATGGAGACCTTGTACATAATATTCAGCCATCAGATGTCTATACAGGTGAGTGATCTATGGTATAAGCTTCACAGTTAGAAAACTCAGATTCTGAAATTATTTCAACCTATAAATAACTATCGGCTAGATTACGAGTTTTGCGTTATGAGTGGCTCATAATGCTGCTTTTTCACCTACCGCTGCTATTCCGAGTCTTGTCAAAATAGCTGTACCGCACACCTTTTTGGCCGTAACGCAAATGAACTAACGCACCTTTCAAAAAGTACTTTTTCAATGGGACTTCCATAGCGCCGGTATTATGAGTTTTGCCTGGGAGGCCAAAAAGTGAGCGGTACAGCCTATACCGACAAGATTCGTACCGCGATCTAAAGTCAGTAGTTATGAGCTTTACGTTACAAAGCTGTAGCATAGAACTCATAACTAAAGTGTTAAAAAGTACACTAAAACCCATAAACTACCTATTAACCCCTAAACCGAGGCCCTCCCGCATTGCAAACACTAAAATAAAATTATTAACCCCCTAATCTGCCGCTCCTAACATCGCTGCCACTATAATAAATATATTAACCCCTAAACCTAACACCCCCTAACTTTAATATAATTAAAATAAATCTAAATAAAAATTACAATTAATACCTAAATAATTCCTATTTAAAACTAAATACTTACCTATAAAATAAACCCTAAGCTAGCTACAATATAACTAATTGTTACATTGTAGCTATCCTAGGTGTTATTTTATTTCACAGCTAAGTTTGTATTTATTTTAACTAGGTAGACTAGTTAGGAAATAGTTAACTATTTACTAGCTACCTAGTTAAAATAAATACAAATTTACCTGTAAAATAAAACCTGACCTGCCCTACACGAACACCTAACATTAAAATAAAATTAACTAAATTACATTAATTAAATACAATTAAACTACATTTTTTTTTTAAAAAAACACTAAATTACACAAAATAAAAATGAAATGATCAAATATTTAAACTAATTACACCTAATCTAATAGCCCTATCAAAATAAAAAAGCCCCCCAAAATAAAATAAACCCTAGCCTACACTAAACTAAAAAGGGACTTTTGCGGGGCATTGCCCCAAAGAAATCATCTCTCTTTTACCTGTAAAAAAATAATACAAACGAACCCACCACCCACACAACCAACCCCCCGCCCTCCCCAAATAAAATCCTATCTAAAAAACCTAAGCTCCCCATTGCCCTGAAAAGAGCATTTGGATGGGCATTTCCCTTAAAAGGGCATTTAGCTCCTTTTCAGCCCAACCCCTAAGCTAAAAATAAAACCCACCCAATAAACCCTTTAATAAACCTAACACTAACCCCCGAAGATCCACTTACAGTTTTTGAAGACCGGACATCCATCCTCAACGAAGCCGGGAGAAGTCTTCATCTAGACAGCATCTTCTATCTTCATCCTTCCGACGCGGAGCGGCTCCATCTTCAAGACATCCGTTAGGGAGCATCCTTTTCTGTCGATGGATCTTCAAGAATGAATTATCCTTTAAATGACGTCATCCAAGATGGCGTCCCTTGAATTCCGATTGGCTGATAGAATTCTATCAGCCAATCGGAATAAAAGATGAAAAAATCCTATTGGCTGATGCAATCAGCCAATAGAAATGAGCTTCAATCCTATTTGCTAATGCATTTTTCACCTTTAATTCCGATTGGCTGATAGAATTCTATCAGCCAATCGGAATTCAAGGGACGCCATCTTGGATGACGTCATTTAAAGGAGAATTAATTCTTAAAGATCCATCGACAGAAGAGGATGCTCCTCCCCGGATGTCATGAAGATGGAACCGCTCCACGTCGGAAGGATGAAGATAGAAGATGCCGTCTGGATGAAGACTTCTGCCCGCCTGGAGGATCACTTCTTGTCGTCTGGATGAAGACTTCTCCCGGCTTCGTTGAGGATTTCTTGCCGCTTGGATGAAGAATTCTCCCGGCTTCATTGAGGATGGATGTCCGGTCTTCAAAAACTGTAAGTGGATCTTCGGGGGTTAGTTTTAGGTTTTTTTAAGGGTTTATTGGGTGGGTTTTATTTTTAGCTTAGAGTTTGGGCTGCAAAAGAGCTAAATGTCATTTTAAGGGCAATGCCCATCCAAATGCCCGTTTCAGGGCAATGGGGAACTTAGGTTTTTTAGATAGGATTTTATTTGGTGGGTTTTACTGTTGGGGTGTGTTTGTATTTTTTTTTTTTTTTTTACAAGTTAAAGAGCTGATTTCTTTGGGGCAATGCCCCGCAAAAAGGCTATTGGCAGTTTAGTTTAGGCTAGGTTTTTTTTTTTTTTTTGGTGGGGGGGGGGGGGCTATTTTGATAGGGCTATTAGATTAGGTGTAATTAGTTTAAATAGTTGATATATATTTTTTTTTATTTTCTGTAATTTAGTTAATTTTATTTAATTGTAGTGTAATGTTAGGTGTTAGTGTAACTCAGGTTAGGTTTTATTTTACAGGTAAATTTGTATTTATTTTAACTAGGTAGCTGGTAAATAGTTAATAACTATTTACTACCTAGTCTACCTAGTTAAAATAAATACAAACATAGCTGTGAAATAAAAATAACACCTAAGATAGCTACAATGTAATTATTACCTAATTTAGGTATTAATTGTAATTTTTATTTAGAATTATTTTAATTATACTAAAGTTAGGGGGTGTTAGGATTAGACTTAGGGTTAAGTTTAGAGGTTAATATGTTTATTATAGTGGCAGTGATTTTAGGGGCGGCAGATTAGGGGTTAGTAAGTGTAATGTAGGTGTCAGTGATGTCAGGGGCAGCAGATTAGGGGTGTTTAGACGTGTTTTTTATGTTAGGGCGTTAGGTGTAAACATAACTTTTTCTTTCCCCATAGGAATCAATGGGGCTGCGTTACGGAGCTTTACGCTGCTTTTTTGCAGGTGTTAGGCTTTTTTTTAGCCGGCTCTCCCCATTGATGTCTATGGGGAAATCGTGCACAAGCACGTAAAACCAGCTCAAAGCAGCGCTGGTATTTGTGTGCACTTTGGTGCGGTATGGAGCTTAACGCAACCATATCGCCCGCTAACGCAGGTTTTTTGCAAACCTGTAATAGCAGCGCTAGAGGGAAGTGAGCGGTGACAATAACTTGCAAGTTATTACCGCACTGCTCATAACGCAAAACTCGTAATCTAGCCGTATGTAAATGACGAGCCTCAGTACAGACAGGTTACAGTGATAAAATCTGTTACATAAACATACCCTGTCTTCCCTTCCCTCTCTCCCTCTGCTGCATGCAAATACCACACACACACAATCTCTATTCTATTTCACCTCTGCTTCTTATTCATAGTACATACACATGGCTTTATTATCTTCTCTCCCATCTTCTGCTTCATGTTAATGGCACACTCACATGCCCTCTCTCTCACCCTCTACTTCATATGAATAGTACATACACATGCCCTCAATTCTCTTCATTCTCTCTTTATTCTCACCCACTGATTCATGTAAATGATACACCTCTTTGACGACGTGTGCTCTCTCACACAAAACGCGTAAGAGGCGTTCTGTTGCACAGGACAGGGGTTTCACCCATACCTTGTACTTTCCTCTTTATCCACGAATAAACTTTGAAGCTTGAACTGATTGCTGTTTCTCTTGTTGAAAATGATACACACACATACCCTTTTTTCTCATCTCTCTTACCATGTGCGTTATATAAATTGCACAGCACACACACACCCTCTGTTCCCTTCTCTCTCTCACCTTCTACTTCATGTAAATAATACACACACACACACACACACACACACACAATCTCTATTCTATTTCACCTCTGTTTCTTATTAATAGTACATACATATGGCCTTTATTATCTTCTCTCCCACCTTCTGCTTCATGCTAATGGCACACACACATGCCCTCTGTTCTCAATCACCCTCTGCTTCATGTGAATAGTACACACACATGCCCTCTCTTCCCTTCTCTCTCACCTTCTACTTCATGTGAATGAAACACACAGAGGCCCTCTCTTCCCTTCTCTCTCACCCTCTGCTTTATGTAAATGGTACACACACACATGCCCTCTCTTCCCTTCTCTCTCACCCTCTGCTTCATGTAAATGATACACACACATGCCTTCTCTTCCCTTCTCTCTCACCTTCTACTTCATGTGAATGAAACACACAGAGGCCCTCTCTTCCCTTCTCTCTCACCCTCTGCTTTATGTAAATGGTACACACACACATGCCCTCTCTTCCCTTCTCTCTCACCCTCTGCTTCGTGTAAATGGTACACACACATGCCCTCTCTTCCCTTCTCTCTCACCCTCTGCTTTATGTAAACGATACACACACATGCCCTCATGTTAATGGTACACACACATACCCTCTCTTCCCTTCTCTCTCACCCTTTGCTTCATGTAAATGGTACACACACATGCCCTCTCTCTTCCCTTCTCTCTCACCCTCTGCTTCAAGAAAAATGGTACACACACACACATGCCCTCTCTCTTCCCTTCTCTCTCACCCTCTGCTTCATGTAAATGATACACACACATGCCCTCGTGTTAATGGTACACACACACATACCCTCTCTTATCCCTTCTCTCTCACCCTCTGCTTCAAGAAAAATGGTACACACATACACATGCCCTCTCTCTTCCCTTCTCTCTCACCCTCTGCTTCAAGAAAAATGGTGCACACACATGCCCTCTCTTCCCTTCTCTCTCACCCTCTGCTTCATGTAAATTATACACACACACATGCCCTCTCTTCCCTTCTCTCTCACCCTCTGTTCATGTAAATGGTGCACACACATGCCCTTTCTTCCCTTCTCTCTCACCCTCTGCTTCATGTAAATAGTATACACACATGCCCTCTCTTCCCTTCTCTCTCACCTTCTGCTTCATGTAAAGGATACACACACATGCCCTCTGTTCCATTCTCTCTCACCCTCTGCTTCATGTAAATGGTGCACACACATGCCCTCTCTTCCCTTCTCTCTCACCCTCTGTTCATGTAAATGGTGCACACACATGCCCTTTCTTCCCTTCTCTCTAACCCTCTGCTTCATGTAAATGATACACACACACACACATGCCCTCTCTTATCCCTTCTCTCTCTCTCACCCTCTGCTTCAAGAAAAATGGTACACACACACACACGCCCTCTCTCTTCCCTTCTCTCTCACCCTCTGCTTCAAGAAAAATGGTACACACACATGCCCTCTCTTCCCTTCTCTCTCACCCTCTGCTTCATGTAAATGATACACACACATGCCCTCTCTTCCCTTCTCTCTCACCCTCTGCTTCATGTAAATGATACACACACATGCCCTCTCTTCCCTTCTCTCTCACCCTCTGCTTCATGTAAATTATACACACACATGCCCTCTCTTCCCTTCTCTCTCACCCTCTGCTTCATGTAAAGGATACACACACATGCCCTCTGTTCCATTCTCTCTCACCCTCTGCTTCATGTAAATGATACACACATGCCCTTTCTTTCCTTCTCTCTTACCATGTGCGTTATATAAATGGCCACAATATATTATCGAAAAGAAACTCCGGATTGTTTCAGAAGTATTAGTGCAAATATGCAATGTACAGTTTAAGGTGTCTAATGCATTTAATGTGATGCAATAAAGTGTGGCAGTAAGTGACAGTTCATATAATAAAGTGCTTTAGTGCCAAGAGCACAAGTATACCCAAAATACACTTATAGTCCAATATAATCCACTAGCCTTATGGCCTCTCTTACCGGACTTTTGTTTACTTCTAATGGGCACGGGCATTGCCTCTCCGAGTGCTCACAGGTCTTCAATGGCATGGCTTGGCGTCCTCATGGATCTGCTGTCATTGCTCTGTCGTCACTCTGTTCTGCCCATCCTCATCATCGGGTCATCTCCTCCAATGGCAGTAGAACACCTGCTCACACCTCACCCAGCAAGCTGTGTGTAGCGGATAAACTGGCGATGCAATAGGCAAAAGAAAATAAGCATCCGCCACAATATAGTTAAAATCCAAACTTTATTCACATCCTGGTTAAAACAAACTTTCCAAGGAAGTTGGCAGCAACATAGAACAAAAGAAAGTGGTGTGGGGGGCGTGTCCAGGCAGCGGCTCTGTGCAGTCGCACTCTTCTGTAGCTCCGGGAGAAAAATTCAATAATCCGCCAGTTATTGCTTTAATCCTACAGCATCTGACACTAGACCGAACTGCAGCAAGACCATATACAAGACCCTACCGTTAGTGGCTGTATTAATGATCCTGGAGGCGGAATTGGACGATTGAGGCCTGTAGCGGCGGCGATCTTACAGGCAGCGTTCCCCCCCCCCCTGGATTCCAGGGGTGTCTAGCCAGAACTGATTAATTCAAGTACCTACAATAAACTTGCCGCACCCAACAGCTTTTCTTACTAAGAATCAGCATACCGCTTTGGGCATTGTAATCACAGGGTGAGAGCGGACGCAGACATCAGCCAGCCATAATGGGAGTTAATGACCTTACCACTGCTCTGGACCTCCGCTTGGCTAAGTTAGAAGCCCTGATGCAAGCTTTAATAGATAAAGCTCCTTCGGAGCAAGATATACTTTATCTAATGGAACGTTTAGAAGCTACTGGGGTTGCTGAGCCGGCGCTACAACAACTCGTGAGGAGTGAGCCCGCAGCACGTATAAAGCCCGGGGAAGACAAGCAACATGCCGGGCTGAGGATAGGAGCAGCCATACAGTCAGGCGGCAGCCCTATTATAACTCCCTTATCATATGAAGGCAATACATGCAGAGCAGCGGAGACATCACACCAATACAGCACGCAAACTATCGGCTTTTCATTAAAACCGGGTCTGTCAAGCTGGAGATATAACACTACTTTACCTAAGATGGCGTCTGGAGCCACAATGATCCACTCACAGTTGGAGAAACTGGACCTTGCATATATGAACTTCAATGCAAGTACGCAGCGGAAACATCCCATTACTCTTGGGATTGAAGATCCCATGGACTCAGCAAGATTGCAGCTATATTTAGAACAGGACTCTGAGCTCCCGTGGAGGCCATGTGGACTCTGGGGGAGCCCGGAGATGGCCGCGTACCTGGAAACTCTAAGCTCACTCACCTTTAACACGGCACCGGATTGTATTTTGGGGCGCTCATGGCTTGCGGAGGATCTTGACCCCCGGTATAGCCCTCCCGAGACTAAGAACTACCCCACACCATCCCCCGGCACTATTTCTACCAGACATCCTAAACTGCCGAGGGGAGATACTCAGTCCTGCCAAATTACCGGCTTCGAAGGTGTTAATGTCCCATATGGCAAGCAGCAATATTCAGGGGGCTGATAACTCTCTTTAACAATAGACTATACTTGGGACTATCTTAAGGACTCAAATATAAGGTTTGCTGTTTGGTTTTGCTACCACCGTTTGATTTGTTGTTTTAAGGTTTTGCACATAAGTTCAAGATATGTATGTTTTATTAGTTTACCACGTAGTTTCTATACCATTAATCTCATTATTACTTTCCAGAGGCCCAGGACATAGGAGGTTGATTCGAGGCAGAGGGAGACAAACATTTCCTTAGTTTATAGTCCTCAGGTTACATATGGCATTTTCACCCATGTCAATGGCATGCATATTAAACATATTGTTTGTTACCTCACTCGCGGCCGCGGTAGCGGGTGGGGGACATGTATATATTTTATAGCTGGGATACCGCCATTTGTCTGCCAATATGCACTCCTAACAGCTTTAACATCAAATTTTACCCCCTTTGCATGCAATACCCTATTTATTTTGATGTGCAGCTGAACGATACCTCTTATACAGTATTCTTATTAAATCACTTAAGTGTGGCAAGGTCATGATATTTCAGGATACAACTACTTTGCCTTTTTATTTCCATTAAGATGGTCTGGATAATCTCGTGGTGGGGCTTGCTCAACTGTCTCTAAGGTTATATATATTACCTAATTAACTAAGCCTTATTTTTTACAAGTGAATATAATAGCTGTAGGTACATCTAAACATAAAAATGACAACTTTTATGGCTAGTTGTGTCTATTGACACAAGTTCTTATGTGTTGTTTTGTCTCTTTGTTAAATTTTACCCTTGCATATCCCCAAAACTGTTTATAAGTGACTTTGTATCAGATCCATGAGTGGTCTGCAGTGCTAAAATTGGGGATCAGAAGGAAGTACACTGAATTAGACAATGTGTTTTTAAATATTAGTCCCCATCTTTGAGTATAAAGGGTAGATTGTCATCATCACGCAGTAACTGTTCCATGTTCTCTAGCAGTCAACAGAGGGGATTAACTTGATAATGTATTGACTCAATGACATATTGTATTATACTATTTCTGAGGTATGCTATGATGCATACAGTTTATGACGTGTACTTTTGCTTGATATGAATAAAGCTTTTTTGAAAATCAAAAAAAAAGAAAAAAAAAAAAAAGAAAGTGGTGTGGCACTGATAGCTTATGCGTTTCGGCTAAAAATCCGTAATCATAGCCTGCAGTACCTAGTCTCACACCGGTTAAAATAATTGCAAATCGCATCCTATTGGATAAAAAAAATAATGATAACAACACCCACTTTCTGTGATGAAAGTTAACACTTTCAATACACACAACCACATGCAATACTCAATGAATAATGCCATACTGAGGAATCTGAAGAAAATATATTCGAAGTGTCTGAGGTAAAAGACGACTTAGTGATAGGCACTCATAGGAACATCTACTTGAAACTACAGAGATATGGAGAATATGGGGCATATATAAATGACCGGAGCTATCCCGGTTCTGGTAAGCAGAATAGAGGCAGTGGAAAATAGTCAACTTTGATTGATAGAGAAGGGCAGTGCTATAGATGATAATGAACATACTGATCATTAGCTAATAGTAGCTCATCATTTAATGAGGGGGAGAGACTAAGAGATGGAAACAAAGCCATAATGGAAACCCTACACATGATGTCAAGATGGACATATGATTAATCATAGCCGAAACGCGTAAGCCATCAATGCCACACCACGTTCTATTGTTCTATGTTGCTGCCAACTTTCTTGGAAAGTTTGTTTTAACCAGGATGCGAATAAAGTTTGGATTTTAACTATATTGTGGCGGATGCTTCTTTTCTTTTGTCCGTTTATATAAATGGGACACACACGCACACCCTCTGTTCCCTTCTCTCTCTCACCCTCTGCTTCATGTAAATGGTACACACATGCCCTCTCTTCCCTTCTCTCTTACCCTGTGCTTCATGTAAATGGTACACACACACCCTCTCTTCCCTTCTCTCTCACCCTCTGCTTCATGTAAATGGTACACACACACCCTCTCTTCTCTCTCATCCTCTAGTTCATGTGATAATACACACACACATGCCCTCTCTTCCCTTCTCTCTCATCCTCTACTTCATATAACTGGTACACACACAAGCCCTCTCTTCTCTCTCCTCCTCTGCTTCATATAACTGGTACACACACATGCCCTCTCTTCTCTTTCATCCTCTGCTTCATATAACGGGTACACACACATGCCCTCTCTTCTCTCTATCCTCTGCTTTATATAACTGGTACACACACATGCCCTCTCTTCCCTTCTCTTTTACCCTCTGCTTCATGTAAATAATACACACACATGCCCTCTCTTCTCTTTCATCCTCTTCTTCATATAACTGGCACACACACATGCCCTCTCTTCTCTCCATCCTCTGCTTCATAAAACTGGTACACACACATGCCCTCTCTTCCCTTCTCTTTCACCCTCTGCTTCATGTAAATAATACACACACATGCCCTCTCTTCTTTCTCATCCTCTGCTTCATGTGTATAGTACATACACACACCCTCTCTTCCCTTCTCTCTCACCCTCTGCTTCATGTAAATGGTACACACACGCCCTCTCTTCCCTTCTCTCTCACCCTCTGCTTCATGTAAATAATACACACACATGCCCTCTCTTCTTTCGCATCCTCAGCTTCATGTGAATAGTACATACACACACCCTCTCTTCCCTTCTCTCTCACCCTCTGCTTCATGAAAATACTACACACACAATCTGTATTCTATGTCACCTTTGCTTCTTATTCATAGTACATACACATGAGCTTTATTATCTTCTCTCCCACCTTCTGCTTCATGGTAATGGCACAGACACATGCCCTCTCTCTCACCCTCTGTTTCATGTGAATTATTTATACATATGCCCTTGATTCTCTTCATTCTCACCCTCTGATTCACGTAAATGATACACACACATGCCCTTTCTTTTCTTCTCTCTTACCATGTGCGTTATATAAATGGCACACACACCCTCTGTTCCCTTCTCTCTCACCCTCTGCTTCATGTAAATAGTACACACACACCCTCTGTTCCCATCTTTCTCACCCTTTGCTTCATGTAAATGATACACACACATGCCCTCTCTTCCTTTCTCTCTCACCCTCTGCTTCATGTAAATAGTACACACACATGCCCTCTCTTTCCTTCTCTTGCACCCTCTGCTTCATTAAAATATATTACGCACACGCCCTCTCTTCCCTTCTCTCTCACACTCATGTAAATGATACACACACACATGCCCTCTCTTCCCTTCTCTCTCACCCTCTGCTTCATGTAAATGATACACACATATGCCCTCCCCTCCTTCTCTCTCACCCTCTGCTTCATGTAACTGGTACACACACATGCCCTCTTCTCTCTCACCCTCTGCTTCGTGTAAATAATACACACACATGCCCTCTCTTCTTTCTCATCCTCTGCTTCATGTGAATAGTACATACACACACCCTCTCTTCCCTTCTCTCTCACCCTCTGCTTCATGAAAATACTACACACACAATCTCTATTCTATTTCACCTCTGCTTCTTATTCATAGTGCTTACACATGACCTTTTATTATCTTCTCTCCCACCTTCTGCTTCATGCTAATGGTACACACACATGCCCTCTCTTCCCTTCTCTCTCATCCTCTGCTTCATGTAAATGGTACACACACATGCCCTCTCTTCCCTTCTCTCTCACCCTCTGCTTCATGTAAATGGTACACACGAATGCCCTCCCTTACCTTCTCTCTCACCCTCTGCTTCATGTAAATGGTACACACACATGCCCTCTCTTCCCTTCTCTCCCACCTTCTGCTTCATGCTAATGGCACACACACATGCCCTCTGTTCTGTCTCATCCTCTGCTTCATGTAAATGGTACACACACATGGCCTCTCTTCCCTTCTCTCTCACCCTCTGCTTCATGTAAATGGTACACACACATGCTCTCCCTTCCCTTCTCTCTCACCCTCTGCTTCATGTAAATGGCACACACACATGCCCTCTCTTCTCTTCTCTCTCTCACCCTCTGCTTCATGTAAATGGTACACACACGCACTCCCTTCCCTTCTATCTCACCCTCTGCTGCATGCAAATACTACACACACACACTCCCTCTCTTCCTTCTCTCTCACCCTCTGCTTCATGTAAATGGTACACACACATGCCCTCTCTTCCCTTCTCTCTCACCCTCTGCTTCATGTAAATGGTACACACACATGCCCTCTCTTCCCTTCTCTCTCATCCTCTGCTTCATGTGAATAGTACACATATTTGCCCTCTATTTACTTCTCTCTCATCCTCTGGTTCATGTGAATAATACACACACATGCCCTCTCCTTCTCTCTCTCGTCCTCTGCTTCATGTAACTTGTACACACACATGCCTTCTCTCCCCTTCTCTCTCATACTCAGATTCATGTATCTTGTACACCCACATGCCTTCTCTCCCCTTCTCTCTCATCCTCAACTTCATGTAACTGGTACACACACACATGCCCTCTCTTCTCTCTCACCCTCTGCTTCATATAACTGGTACACACACATGCACTCTCTTCCCTACTCTTTCACCCTCTGCTGCATGCAAATACTACACAAACACACAATCTCTATTCTATGTCACCTTTGCTTCTTATTCATAGTACATACACATGAGCTTTATCATCTTCTCTTTCACCTTCTGCTTCATGGTAATGGCACACACACATGCCCTCTCTCTCATCCTCTGTTTTGTGTGAATTATTCATACACATGCCCTTGATTCTCTTTATTCTCTCCCTGTGTTTCATGTAAATGATACACACATGCCTTTCTTTCCTTCTCTCTCTCACCCTCTGCTTCTTATGTGCGTTATATAAATGGCACACACACACCCTCTGTTCCCTTCTCTCTCTCACCCTCTGCTTCTTCTTCATAGTGCATACACATGACCTTTTATTATCTTCTCTCCCATCTTCTGCTTCATGCTAATGGCACACACACATGCCCTCTGTTCTCTCTCACCCTCTGCTTCATGTAAATGATACACACACACACACACACGCCCTCTCTTTCCTTCTCTCTCACCATGTTCGTTTATATAAATGACACACACACACCCTCTGTTCCCTTCTGTCAATCTCACCCTCTGCTTCATGTAAATGGTACACACACACTCTCTGTTCCCTTTTCTCTCAGCCTCTACTTGTGTGAATAATACATACACCTGCCATCGATTCTCTTCATTCTCACCCTCTGATTCATGTAAATCATACTCACACATGCCCTTTCCTCCTTTCTCGATTACCATGTGCGTTATATAAATGGCACACTCACATCCTCTGTTCCCCTCTTCTCTCTCACCCTCTGATTCATGTAAATGGTACACACACACCCTCTCTTCTATCTCATCCTCTGCTTCATGTGAATAGTACACACATATGCCCTCTCTTCCCTTCTCTCTCATCCTCTGGTTCATGTGAATAATACACACACATGCCCTCTCTTACCTTCTCTCTCACCCTCTGCTTCATGTAACTGGTACATACACATGCCCTCTCTTCTCTCTCAGCCTCTGCTTCATGTAACTGGTACAGACACATGCCCTCTCTTCTCTATCATTCTCTGCTTCATGTAACTAGTACACACACATGCCCTCTCTTCCCTTCTCTCTCACCCTCTGCTTCATGTAAATGATACACACACACATGCCCTCTCTTCCCTTCTCTCTCACCCTCTGCTTCATGTAAATGATACACACACATGCCCTCTCTTCTCTCTCATCCTCTGCTTCATGTAACTGGTACACACATACACATGCCCTCTCTTCCCTTCTCTCTCACCCTCTGCTTTATGTAAATAGTACACACACATTCCCTCTCTTCCCTTCTCTCTCACCCTCTGCTTCATGTAAATGATACACACACATTCCCTCTCTTCCCTTCTCTTTCACCCTCTGCTTCATGTAAATGATACACCTACACATGCCCTCTCTTCTCTCTCAACCTCTGCTTCATGTAAATGATACACACATATGCACTCTATATCTCATCTCCTCACGCTCTAGTTCATGAAATGGTATTCTGAAAACTGTTTTCTCTTGTAAGGTGTATCCAGTCCACGGATCATCCATTACTTGTGGGATATTCTCATTCCCAACAGGAAGTTGCAAGAGGACACCCACAGCAGAGCTGTTATATAGCTCCTCCCCTCACTACCATATCCAGTCATTCTCTTGCAACTCTCAACAAGCATGGAGGTAGTAAGAGAGAGTGGTGAAATATAGTTCGTTTTTTTTTCTTCAATCAAAAGTTTGTTATTTTTAAATAGTACCGGAGTTGCGCTATTTTATCCCAGGCAGTAAATAGAAGAAGAATCTGCCTGAGGTTTCTATGATCTTAGCAGGTTGTAACTAAGATCCATTGCTGTTCTCACATATGTCTGAGGAGAGAGGTAACTTCAGCGGGAAAATGGCGTGCAGGTTACTCTGCTATGAGGTATGTGCAGTTATAATTTTTTCTAGAAATGGAAATGCTAGAAAATGCTGCTGATACCAGATTGATGTAAATTAAGCCTGAATACAGTGATTTAATAGCGACTGGTATCATGCTTACTCTCAGTGGTAATACCCTTTTAAAATTGCAGTATAAAACGTTTGCTGGCATGTTTAATCGTTTTTATATATGCTTTGGTGATAAAACTTTATTGGGGCCTAGTTTTTTTCCACATGGCTGGCTTAAATTTTGCCTAGAAACAGTTTCCTGAGGCTTTCCACTGCTGTAGTTTGAGTGGGAGGGGCCTATTTTAGCGCTTTTTTGCGCAGTTAAAATTACAGACTGAGATATCCAGCTTCCCTCAGAAGTTCCCTGAATACTATAGGACATCTCTGAAGGGCTCAAAGGCTTTCCAAAATCGTTTTTTGGGGACGGTAGGGCCACAGCAGGCTGTGGCAGTTTGTTGTGACTGTTAAAAAACGTCTATATCGTTTTTTTGATCCGTTTTTTGAACTAAAGGGTTAATCATCCATTTGCAAGTGGGTGCACGGCTCTGTTAACTTATTACATACACTGTAAAAATTTGGTTGATTTACTGCCTTTTTTCACTGTTTTTCAAATTCTGACAAAATTTGTTTCTCTTAAAGGCACAGTACCGTTTATTATATTTGCTTGTTAACTTGATTCAAAGTGTTTTCCAAGCTTGCTAGTCTCATTGCTAGTCTGTATAAACATGTCTGACATAGAGGAAACTCCTTGTTCATTATTTTTTTTTTTTTTAAATATTTTTATTGAGAGCACAGATGGGATACAGAAAAAAGAAAAAGGTGAAGACAATAGCAGCGGGGAACAGTCTCAATATTATAACAATACAAAAAATATATCTGTCATGGCGTTCTCTTCTAGAGAAAGGAGAATACCATGGAACAAAAGGAAAAATCCAGCAACCATACATTAAACAAATCATAGCATTAAACTCTATAGCTAGAATAAACTGGACTCTTCACTATCTGTCCCGACTATGTCTTCCAATATGTCTCATCTGTGGGCTTATTTTCTAATAAGAATTGCTATACAACACAAAAAACTAAAAAAAAAGGAAAAGAAAAAGACGAAGAAAATAATAAAAAAAAAAAAAAAAAAAAAAAAAAAAGTTAAATACGCCAAAATTTATGTATTCTTATCAGCCTTCTAGTTTACGGTCGCATTCAATTCTCTAGGGTAATGACTTATTATACTTGCGGCAATTCCCCTCTTAGTGTTGCATTCATAACGTATTCTGTTGATCTTAACGGATAAATAATTTTCTTCTGTATATCTATTGCCTGGGAGTATATGAAAGTTTCCCACTTTTTAAAGAAAGTCTCAACTTCCTTACTTTTATCTTGTTCTATCATACATTGTTCTAGTGTCATTTGTTTAAAGATAAAGTTATTCACTTCTGCTATGGATGGTAGTTTTTTTGAGATCCAAGTTCTCAGCAATAGAAACCTTGCCACCCCTATCACTAATTCAATAAATAATTTATTTTTTATTCTGGAATCTGCCTGTAATAGGAAAAAGACTGTGTCTCGGGAGATTGATATCCCGGTTTTTAATATCCTTGAGAGTAGAAAACTTATTTTATTCCAATACTGCCTAACTAATGTACATTCCCAAAAATAGTGTACAATATCAGCCCCACTGTTACCACATTTCGCACATTTATCCTTAATTTGGCTGTTCCATCTTGACATGGCACATGGTGTCAGGTATGTTTGATTAAGCAGGAAGATATGTGCTTCTCTGAAATTAGTAGAAGTGAAAATCTTATTTATTTTATTAATACTATTATATATACGATCTTCATTACATTCTCTAAACCCCTTCAGTTGCCATTTTTTGACGATAAGCTTTAAGTTTAAGCTACCCTCCTGTCTCAAAGATTCATTGTACCATTTTCTAATCGAGAAATCTCCTGCTTTACTTAAATTAAAGTTCAACATAAGTGAGGGCCAATCCCAATCCTTATTTTGGAGGTGTAATAGCTTATTGGCTAGACTCCTTATTTGTAGGTACGCAAAAAAAAATTTATTGGGTAAATCGAATTCAGCTCTTAATTCCTCAAACGTCTTAATGTACGGATTTTCTGTGTTGAAATTAATCATTTGACCAATATATATCAATCCCTTACTTTTCCATCTATGGAAGACTGCAGATTTTAACGCTTCCGGGAAAAGGGGGTAGCCAGTAATTGTTAAATAATTAGATGTTGTATAATTGACTTTTAATTTCTTGCAGTACTGCTGCCACGCTTTTATAATACTCATAACTGAGCTGATCTTTTTGATCTTTTTAGGAATATCTGCAACTTTAGTATGTAAAAGAGCCTTTAAAGAGTAGGGTTTCACTATTCCCTCTTCCAATGATCTTGCTGTATAATATTCCTTATCTAGCAGCCATTCCGCTGCAATTTTAACATGGCATGCTAGGTTATATTTCCCTATATCTGGGAGTGCAGATCCTCCAGATTCCTTTAAAAGACACAATATTTTGAGAGAGATTTTTTTTCTTTTCTTACCCCACAGAAAATCGATTATATTTTTATTGAATACTTTAATATCTGTGGATTTAATGAGTAAAGGTAAATTCTGCATTTTATACAGTATCTTTGGGAAAATAATCATTTTGATCAAACTAATTTTACCTGACAGGGCCAAGGGAATATGTTTCCACACATTTAACTGGTCAATAATTTTCTGTAAAATTGGTTTAACATTCAGGTCATACCACAACTTAGGGTTCTTACTGAGATTAATTCCAAGATATGTAATCTGATCTACTACTTTATAGGGAAATAAAGTATTAGATTCTTTTTGTTTATTAAGCCATAGGAGTTCAGTTTTATTAAAATTAACTCTATAACCCGAAAAGGAGCTATATAGCTCTATTATGTCCATAAGTTGTGGCATGCTCCGATTGCTATTTCTCAGGAATATCAAAACGTCATCAGCATATAGCAAGATCTTTTCCTCTATATTATTACAAACAATCCCTTGCATCTCTTGACGAATTTTAATAGCTAGTGATTCAATAGACAGGTTGAACAAGAAAGGTGACAAGGGACAACCTTGTCTTGTACCTCTTTTCAGAGCAATATCTGCAGATTCCACTCCATTCACTGAAATTACAGATATCGGATTTTTATATATTGCTTTGATATAGTTTAGAAAGGGGCCCGAGAAACCAAACTTAGACAGTGATGTGAAAAGATGATCCCACTGTACCGCATCAAAAGCTTTTTCTGCATCTATGGCTATTAAGGCTGCATCTTCTCTTATCTCCTGGTGTTTATCTGCCAGATCGTTAAAATATTCAATAATAATGCAAGCTTTACGTATATTAACCACAGAACTTCGATTATTCATAAACCCTACTTGATTTGTATGTATGATATTACCAAAAAATTTTTTTAATCTTTCCGCGACAATTATTGCTAAGATCTTATAGTCCACATTTAGTAGGGAAATAGGTCTGTATGCGTCTGGCTTCTCAGGGTCCCTTCCTTTTTTATATATCAGAATTGTATTTGCTTTAGTGAAGTTCTTTGACATGCTAGAATTCTCGGAGTAATACCAATTATATAATTTAGTCAAATATGGTGCAATTTCTTTTTTTAAAATTTTATAGAACTCGGCTGGCAGATGATCCGGCCCGGGTGCTTTATTTAATTTAATCTTATTAATTGTTGATTCTACTTCTTCTATCGTGATAGGCTGGTTAATTGTATTAACTTCTTCCAGTGTTATTTTAGGAGTAGTTATTGAATCCCAGAACCGCCTTTTATTCGAGCTGTCTAACTCAGATGCCCCATAAAATTTGCTGTATATTTGGTAAAAGATCTCGTTTATTTCTAACGGGTCATGTATATATGTATCCTCCACTTTTATTACCGGTATTATATTAGTTTTTTTTTCAGATTTAACTACTTTCGCTAGAAGACTACCTGTTTTATTACCAAATTTCATAAACTTAGCTTTACTTTTGAGATCTTCTCTAATAGTTTCTTGTGTATAGAATGTGTCCCTTTCTTGTTTTGCCTGGGTATACCTGAGCCAGTTCTTCTTTGTAGTGCTTGATAGGTATCTATTATAAGAATTTATAACTTGATTCGTTAATTGTTCTTCCCTTCTCTTTCTTTTCTTTTTAAATGTGGCCATATAGCTTATTATTTCTCCCCTTAACACTGATTTAGCTGTTTCCCACAGTATTTCTATCCTATCTAGATATTCTCTGTTCAAATTTATAAAAATATTGAATTTTTTCTCTTAACATAGCTACAAAAGATGCATTTTTCAGCATGTATTTCGGGAAGTGAAAGAAGTTTCTTTTAGGAACTCTTATTAATATTTCCTCTAGGGTAAGTTCTAGTGTAATAGGAGCGTGATCAGATATAATCACATCTTTTATATCTGCCTTTGGGTTAGCCAACAATAAGGACTCGGATATCAGGAAAAAATCAATCCTCGATAGTGATTCTAGTGATTTTGATAAACATGTAAATCTTTTTAAATCTGGATATTGGAGTCTCCAAATATCATGGACTTTAAGTGATTTTTTAAATGTATGCAGGATTCTCATTTCCTTCGATATTCTAGAATCCTTTTTCCTACCTTTTGTGCTTTTCCTGTCTAGTGGGAATCTAGGTGTTAAATTAAAGTCACCAGCAATTATTAAATTTTTTTCATTATACTTTAACATTAATACCTGCAATTTATTCCAAAATTCCGGGTCCAGATTATTTGGACCATAGACATTACACAGAGTATAAATCTTTTTTTTTATTTCTATTTCGATAATAATATAGCGTGCATTGTCATCTTTTTTAACTTCAAGAATTTTATATTCTAGATTCTTGCCAAGTAGTATGGCTACACCCTTTTTCCTTTCTAAACACGGAGTGGCGATTACTTCTTTTACCCAATTAACTTTTAATTTAGCTAATTCTGTTGCAGACAACCTGACTTCCTGGAGAAAGGCAATATCAGTGTTTAATTTTTTAAGATGCTTTAAGATTGTCTTTCTTTTAATAGGGGAGACAATACCACCAACATTCCAAGATGTAAGACCTAGTAAGTTCCTAATTTTATTCTATGCAAGCTACCAACCACAGATTTTCCAACACTACTAGGCATATCCTTAACTTTATGAGAGGCTGATAAGAAGACAAACAAAAAAAAAAAAAAAAAGGAAAAGGGAAACAAAAAAGAAGAGAAAATACAAATCAAAACCCGTTAAAATTTTAACGCTGTTCTCCTTTATGTCATAAATCCTGACAGACTGTGACATAATACTGTTTAGCTTCTTCATTATTCTGAAAAGATTTAAAGCCATCCTTGCCTCCTACTTTCAAGATAGCAGGATAGACTACAAATGCCTGTAACCCCTTTTGAATAAATTGCGAGCACATTTGTGACATTATTTTCCTTTTATTCGAGGTTTCCATTAAAAAGTCTTGAAAGATAAGGACTTTCCTGTCATCCAACAGGAGAGGTTCTGAGAGTTTTTTAAAGTATTTTAAAATTTCAGCTTTGTCCTTATAGTTCAAGAATTTTGCTATCACTGGCCTAGTGCGGGATCTGCCCATAGGGTCTTCACCCAAGTATTGCTTACTTGAACCCAGTCTATGTATCCGCTCAGCTATGATTTCTAATCCTTCCCTTTGCATGCCCAGTTTCCTTGGTATTTCTTTGGTGATAAGTGCTTCTAACTCTCTATTTACATATTTTTCAGATATACCTATGAACCTTAGATTATTTCTTCTTGATCTATCTTCAGCAACATCTGCTCTGACTTGTAATTTTACAATTTGTCCAGTTAAATCTTCAATCCTATTACTTTTAATAGTCAGTTGATCCTCTAGGTTCGATATTCTATTTTCTATTTCTCCTATTCTTGCATTAAAATGTTTTAACTCATTCAATACCGTTGATATTTCTAGTCTGAGATTATCAAACTGTGGCATCAATAAAGCAGAAATTTGAGTTATTAACATTTGTGTATCTATGTTAACATGAGGTGTGTTCGTACTATCTAAATTCTCTTGTATAGGATCGATTGTATTCTTGTTCTTATTTCTTTCCCTAGTTTTGGCTGACATTACAGCTGGGGACTTATCTTTTGAATTCTGGATAAACTTATCCATTAATAATCACTTATATTTATAAAAATATACCACAGGAAGGGGAAGATAAAAAAAAAAAAAAAAAGGGGGAGAAAGTGTGTGAGTAAAACTAATGTGAAAAAGTGTTAATAGTGAGTATGAGCCACTTGGGCAAGTGAAAATCTAAGTGATCAAGGACTAAACCAAAGTCTACAGAGGGAAAAAAAATAAAAAGTGTGAGATGGTGTCTTGGGTCAAAAGTGAATAGTTAGTGTGGGAGTGTGTGAGGGAAGAAAAAAAAAAAAAATCTATATATCAAGTACCCAACAAGGGATAGGTTGTAATGTTAAGCGCTATACAATTTTCTAAGCTGAGTTATTTCTTTGAGTTTAACCTCTTATCTACTTTTAATCGTTGTGGAGCCTTCAATCTTAAAAAAAAAAAAAAAACAGAGTTCAAATTACTTTACACTCTTCTATTTTATCAATCTAGCCTATCAAACCTTCCAAAAAAAACCAGCTTGAACCAACTGCCAGGTTTTTCACTGCAGTCCCTACATTCTATTCACAACACAAACCCACTGGATCAGGGTCCCAAGCTTATACCCTAGCCACACTATGCATTCTTCACAAAGGTAAAACCATGGGTGTTTTTACAACATATAACAAAACTCTAAAGCTTAATCATATACAGCACAGTTGGTCCTGGGTTAATATATCTTTATCAGAAAGAAATAACAGTCTTTCCAAGTGTCACCAGCTGCCTAGTTCTTCACTGGGTTCAGCATTTTTATCACGACACAGTCCACTTGCATGCTAATCCCAGACTTGCACACCAGGCTTTCTGATTTTTCTTCCTGTTAGTATAGTGAAACTTTTACTCAGACTGTTATCACAACCAAAATCCGTGACCACTATCAGTATATTCCAAATACCAGCTAGTACCAGTTTCTTCACTGGGAGCTTCAGGCCTCAAACACGGCACAGAATTCTTACATACTTGTCCCAGACTTACACACTAGGCACACAGTATATTCTTCAGTATAGTGTATTATGGAGTATTGCAGTTAAGTCCCCTCAGGCTCAGGCTTTGCTTAATGCCTATAAAATTGCACTTTTATGTGTATTATAGTTCTGAGCTGAGTAATTAGCCCCCGGGTTTCCTTTTCCTATTATATCTGTATTCTTTCTCTTTATTTTTCTTTTTTTTTTCAACAGCGCAGTGAGTTCAGATATGAAAGTGTGGGGTTTGTTGGATCAGATTTGTGTGTAACAGTTTTCTTCACTGGGGCAATATATAGCACCTTCTTATAGGGGAAAGAAAACAGCCTGTTGGATTCCAGAGACCTGATTCAGTGACTCTCTTTATGCTGTCTCACAGATATGGGCCATCACAACAACTTCCCCCTATAGAGTACCAAGACCAGGGATCACTTTTCCAACTGAGTTCTTTGTCTAGTTATTTTTTTTCATTTTTTTTTTTCCCCAGCCAGCAATAACAGAAATTAGGCTGATAAAACAGATGAATACCTCAGGCCTTGGTGTTATCTCAATTGTTACCAAATATCAGTCACAGTCTTTCCTGCACCCAGACTAATAAAACTGCACACATTCATATCCTCATAGTCAGAGAAAGAAAATAACCTTGCAGCGGCTTTTACAGCACATAGTTTGATGTGTGAGTACTTATCTGAGAGGATGGCTTTCTCTTCTGTTATCGTCAGTCTTGTAGCTCCATGTCCATGTTCATGGGCATTTTCCTGAGCAGCGTTGCTCCTGCCAAGGAGCTTTACTGGCTGTGGGATCTATTCGGTGGAGTGCCTTTGTTATCTCTATGTCACGTACCCGCTGAGCGTAGCCTGTCAGGGCTTCACGATGGTCGATGAGAAGCGCTCCCAAACTGGTACTCTTGCTCGGCTCTTTTGGGCCTGGAGCCTGTGACTGGCGGTTAGAGTATACACGAAGTATACACGGAGCAAACGCTAGCTGCGCGCCACTCCGATGTTACCGCCCACCGGAAACCATCAAGCTCTTTTTGTGACCCCACTCCTTGTTCATTATGTTTAAAAGCCATGGTGGAACCCCCTCTTAGAATGTGTACCAAATGTACTGATTTCACTTTAAGCAATAAAGATCATATTATCACCAGAGGAATCTGACGAGGGGGAAGTTATGCCGACTAACTCTCCCCACGTGTCAGATCCTTTGACTCCCGCTCAAGGGACTCACGCTCAAATGGCGCCAAGTACATCTAGGGCGCCCATAGCGTTTGCTTTACAAGACATGGCGGCAGTCATGGATAATACACTGTCGGCGGTATTAGCCAGACTACCTGAATTTAGAGGTAAGCGAGATAGCTCTGGGGTTAGACGTAGTGCAGAGCATACTGACGCTTTAAGAACCATGTCTGATACTGCCTCACAATATGCAGAAGCTGAGGAAGGAGAGCTTCAGTCTGTGGGTGATGTTTCTGACTCAGGAAAGATACCTGACTCTGATATTTCTACATTTAAATTTAAGCTTGAACACCTCCGCGTGTTACTCAAGGAGGTTTTAGCTGCTCTGAATGACTGTGATACAATTGCAGTGCCAGAGAAATTGTGTAGACTGGATAAATACTATGCAGTGCCGGTGTGTACTGATGTTTTTCCAATACCTAAAAGGTTTACAGAAATTATTAATAAGGAATGGGATAGACCAAGTGTGCCGTTCTCTCCCCCTCCTATTTTTAGAAAAATGTTTCCTATAGACGCCACCACACAGGACTTATGGCAGACAGTCCCTAAGGTGGAGGGAGCAGTTTCTACTCTAGCAAAGCGTACTACTATCCCTGTCGAGGACAGTTGTGCTTTTTTAGATCCAATGGATAAAAAATTAGATGGTTACCTTAAGAAAATATTTATTCAACAAGGTTTTATCCTACAGCCCCTTGCATGCATTGCTCCTGTCACTGCTGCTGCGGCGTTCTGGTTTGAGTCTCTGGAAGAGGCTTTACAGGTAGCGACTCCATTGGATGACATACTTGGCAAGCTTAGAGCACTTAAGCTAGCCAATTCCTTTGTTTCTGATGCCATTGTTCATTTGACTAAACTAACGGCTAAGAATTCTGGTTTTGCTATACAGGCGCGCAGGGTGCTATGGCTTAAATCATGGTCAGCTGACGTGACTTCAAAATCTAAGCTGCTTAACATTCCCTTCAAGGGGCAGACCCTATTCGGGCCTGGTTTGAAGGAGATTATTGCTGATATCACTGGAGGAAAATGTCATGCCCTTCCTCAGGACAGGTCCAAATCAAGGGCCAAACAGTCTAAGTTTTGTGCCTTTCGAAACTTCAAGGCAGGTGCGGCATCAACTTCCTCTAATGCGAAACAAGAGGGAACTGCTGCTCAGTCCAAGACGGTCTGGAGACCAAACCAGACCTGGAACAAAGGTAAGCAGGCCAAAAAGCCTGCTGCTGCCTCTAAGACAGCATGAAGGAACGGCCCCCTATCCGGTAACGGATCTAGTAGGGGGCAGACTTTCACTCTTCGCCCAGGCGTGGGCAAGAGATGTCCAGGATCCCTGGGCGTTGGAAATTATATCCCAGGGATATCTTCTGGACTTCAAAGCTTCCCCCCCAAAAGGGAGATTTCACCTTTCACAATTATCTGTAGACCAGATAAAGAGAGAGGCATTCTTACACTGTGTACAAGACCTCCTAGTTATGGGAGTGATCCATCCAGTTCCAAAGGAGGAACAGGGACAGGGTTTTTACTCAAATCTGTTTGTGGTTCCCAAAAAAAGAGGGAACCTTCAGACCAATTTTGGATCTAAAGATCTTAAACAAATTCCTCAAAGTTCCATCATTTAAGATGGAAACTATTCGTACCATCCTACCTATGATCCAGGAGGGTCAATATATGATATGAATATAAAGGATGCTTATCTTCACATTCCGATACACAAAGATCATCATCGGTTTCTCAGGTTTGCCTTTCTAGACAGGCATTACCAGTTTGTAGCTCTTCCCTTTGGATTAGCTACAGCCCCAAGAATCTTTACGAAGGTTCTAGGGTCGCTTCTGGCGGTCCTAAGGCCGTGGGGCATAGCAGTGGCCCCTTATTTAGACGACATCCTGATACAGGCGTCAAACTTCCAAATTGCCAAGTCTCATACGGACGTAGTACTGGCATTTCTGAGGTCGCATGGGTGGAAAGTGAACGAGGAAAAGAGTTCTCTATCCCCACTCACAAGAGTTTCCTTCCTAGGGACTCTGATAGATTCTGTAGAAATGAAAATTTACCTGACGGAGTCCAGGTTATCAAAGCTTCTAAATTCCTGCCGTGTTCTTCATTCCTGTCTGCGCCCTTCGGTGGCTCAGTGTATGGAAGTAATCGGCTTAATGGTAGCGGCAATGGACATTGTGCCGTTTGCACGCTTACATCTCAGACCGCTGCAACTATGCATGCTCAGTCAGTGGAACGGGGATTACACAGATTTGTCCCCTCAGCTGAATCTGGACCAAGAGACCAGGGATTCTCTTCTCTGGTGGCTATCTCGGGTCCATCTGTCCAAAGGTATGACCTTTCGCAGGCCAGATTGGACAATTGTAACAACAGATGCCAGCCTTCTAGGTTGGGGTGCAGTCTGGAACTCCCTGAAGGCTCAGGGATCGTGGACTCAGGAGGAGACTCTCCTTCCAATAAATATTCTGGAACTAAGAGCGATATTCAATGCTCTTCAGGCTTGGCCTCAGTTAGCAACTCTGAGGTACATCAGATTTCAGTCGGACAACATCACGACTGTGGCTTACATCAACCATCAAGGGGGAACAAGAAGTTCCCTAGCAATGTTAGAAGTTTCAAAAATAATTCGCTGGGCAGAGATTCACTCTTGCCACCTATCAGCTATCCATATCCCAGGTGTAGAGAACTGGGAGGCGGATTTTCTAAGTCGTCAGACTTTTCATCCGGGGGAGTGGGAACTCCATCCGGAGGTGTTTGCACAATTGATTCATCGTTGGGGCAAACCAGAACTGGATCTCATGGCGTCTCGCCAGAACGCCAAGCTTCCGTGTTACGGATCCAGGTCCAGGGATCCCAAGGCGACACTGATAGATGCTCTAGCAGCGCCCTGGTCTTTCAATCTGGCTTATGTGTTTCCATCGTTTCCTCTGCTCCCTCGACTGATTGCCAAGATCAAGCAGGAGAGAGCATCAGTGATTCTGATAACACCTGCCTGGCCACGCAGGACCTGGTATGCAGATCTAGTGGACATGTCATCCTTTCCACCATGGTCTCTGCCTCTGAGACAGGACCTTCTACTTCAGGGTCCTTTCAACCATCCAAATCTAATTTCTCTGAGACTGACTGCCTGGAGATTGAACGCTTGATTTTATCAAAGCGTGGCTTCTCCGAGTCAGTCATTGATACCTTAATACAGGCACAAAAGCCTGTCACCAGGAAAATTTACCATAAGATATGGCGTAAATATCTTTATTGGTGTGAATCCAAGGGTTACTCATGGATTAAGGTCAGGATTCCCAGGATATTATCTTTTCTCCAAGAAGGTTTGGAAAAACATAATTTATGTAAGAACTTACCTGATAAATTCATTTCTTTCATATTAGCAAGAGTCCATGAGCTAGTGACGTATGGGATATACATTCCTACCAGGAGGGGCAAAGTTTCCCAAACCTCAAAATGCCTATAAATACACCCGTCACCACACCCACAATTCAGTTTAACGAATAGCCAAGAAGTGGGGTGATAAGAAAGGAGCGAAAGCATCAAAAATAAGGAATTGGAATAATTGTGCTTTATACAAAAAAATTATAACCACCACAAAAAGGGTGGGTCTCATGGACTCTTGCTAATATGAAAGAAATTAATTTATCAGGTAAGTTCTTACATAAATTATGTTTTCTTTCATGTAATTAGCAAGAGTCCATGAGCTAGTGACGTATGGGATAGCAGATACCCAAGATGTGGAACTTCCACGCAAGAGTCACTAGAGAGGGAGGGATAAAATAAAGACAGCCAATTCCGCTGAAAAATTAATCCACTACCCAAATCAAAAGTTTTAATCTTAATAATGAAAAAAACTGAAATCATAAGCAGAAGAATCAAACTGAAACAGCTGCCTGAAGTACTTTTCTACCAAAAACTGCTTCAGAAGAAGAGAAAACATCAAAATGGTAGAATTTAGTAAAAGTACGCAAAGAAGACCAAGTTGCTGCTTTGCAAATCTGATCAACAGAAGCTTTATTCCTAAAAGCCCAGGAAGTAGAAACTGACCTAGTAGAATGAGCTGTAATCCTTTGAGGCGGGGACTTACCCGACTCCACATAAGCATGATGAATCAAAGACTTTAACCAAGACGCCAAAGAAATGGCAGAAGCTTTCTGACCTTTCCTGGAACCAGAAAAGATAACAAATAGACTAGAAGTCTTTCTAAAATCTTTAGTAGCTTCAACATAATATTTCAAAGCTCTTACTACATCCAAAGAATGTAAAGATCTCTCCTTTGAAATTTTAGGATTAGGACACAATGAAGGGACAACAATCTCTCTACTAATGTTGTTAGAATTCACAACCTTAGGTAAAAATTGAAATGAAGTCCGCAACACTGCCTTATCCTGATGAAAAATCAGAAAAGGAGATTCACAAGAAAGAGCAGATAACTCAGAAACTCTTCTAGCAGAAGAGATGGCCAAGAGGAACAAAACTTTCCAAGAAAGTAAAATTTAATATCCAGAGAATGCATAGGTTCAAACGGAGGAGCCTGTAAAGCCCTCAGAACCAAATTCAAACTCCAAGGAGGAGAAATTGACTTAATGACAGGCTTGATACGAACCAAAGCCTGTACAAAACAATGAATATCAGGAAGATTAGCAATTTTTCTGTGAAAAAGAACAGAAAGAGCAGAAATTTGTCCTTTCAAAGAACTTGCAGATAAACCTTTATCCAAACCATCCTGAAGAAACTGTAAAATTCTAGGAATTCTAAAAGAATGCCAGGAGAACTTATGAGAAGAACACCAAGAAATGTAAGTCTTCCAGACTCTATAATAAATCTTTCTAGACGCAGATTTACGAGCCTGTAACATAGTATTAATTACTGAGTCAGAGAAACCTCTATGACTAAGAATCAAGCTTTCAATTTCCATACCTTCAAATTTAATGATTTGAGATCCTGATGGAAAAACGGGCCTTGAGATAGAAGGCCTGGTCTTAACGGAAGTGTCCAAGGTTGGCAACTGGCCATCCGAATGAGATCCGCATACCAAAACCTGTGAGGCCATGCTGGAGCCACCAGAAATCACTCTTGGAAGAAGCACTAGAGGCAGAAAGACATAGGCAGGATGATAATTCCAAGGAAGCGACAGTGCGTCCACTGCTTCCGCCTGAGGATCCTGGATCTGGACAGATACCTGGGAAGTTTCTTGTTTAGATGAGAGGCCATCAGATCTATTTCTGGAAGTCCCCAGATTTGAACAATCTGAAGAAATACCTCTGGGTGAAGAGACCATTCGCCCGGATGTAACGTCTGGCGACTGAGATAATCCGCTTCCCAATTGTCTACACCTGGGATGTGAACCTCAGAAATTAGACAGGAGCTGGATTCCGCCCATACAAGTGTCCGAGATACTTCTTTCATAGCTTGAGGACTGTGAGTCCCACCTTGATGATTGACATACGCCACGGTTGTGACATTGTCCGTCTGAAAACAAATAACGATTCTCTCTTCAGAAGAGGCCAGAACTGAAGAGCTCTGAAAATCGCACGGAGTTCCAAAATGTTGATTGGTAATCTCGCCTCCTGAGATTCCCAAACCCCCTGCGCTGTCAGAGATCCCTATACAGCTCCCCAACCTGAAAGACTCGCATCTGTTGAGATCACAGTCCAGGTTGGGCGAACAAAAGAGGCCCCTTGAATTAAACGAAGGTGATCCAACCACCAAGTCAGAGAAGACCGAACATTGGGATTTAAGGATATTATTTGTGAAATCCTTGTATAATCCCTGCACCACTGGTTCAGCATACAAAGCTGAAGAGCTCTCATGTGAAAACGATCAAAAGGGGATCGTGTCCGATGCAGCAGTCATGAGACCTAGAATTTCCAGGCAAAAAGCTACCGAAGGAAATGATTGAGACTGAAGGTTTCGACAAGCTGAAACCAACTTCAGACGTCTCTTTTCTGTTAGAGACAAAGTCATGGACACTGAATCTATTTGAAAGCCCAAAAAGGTTACCTTTGTCTGAGGAATCAAGGAACTCTTTGGTAAATTGATCCTCCAACCATGTTTTTGAAGAAACACAAGTTGATTCGTATGAGATTCTGCAGAATGTAAAGACTGAGCAAGTACCAAGATATCGTCCAAATAAGGAAATACCGCAATACCCTGTTCTCTGATTACAGAGAGAAGGGCACCGAGAACCTTTGAAAAGATCCTTGGAGCTGTTGCTAGGCCAAACGGAAGGGCAACAAACTAGTAATGCCTGTCTAGAAAAGAGAATCTCAGAAACTGATAGTGATCTGGATGAATTGGAATATGAAGATATGCATCCTGTAAATCTGTTGTGGACATATAATGCCCTTGCTGAACAAAAGGCAGAATAGTCCTTATAGTCACCATTTTGAATGTTGGTATTCTTACATAACGATTCAATATTTTTAGATCCAGAACTGGTCTGAAGGAATTCTCCTTCTTTGGTACAATGAATAGATTTGAGTAAAACCCCAGACCCTGTTCTGGAACTGGTACAATTACCCCAGCCAACTCTAGATCTGAAACACATTTCAGAAATGCCTGAGCCTTCACTGGGTTTACCGGAATGCAAGAGAGAAAAAATCTTCTCACAGGAGGTCTTATCTTGAAACCTATTCTGTATCCTTGAGAAACAATGTTCTGAATCCAAAGACTGAATCGAATTGATCCAAACATCTTTGAAAAATCGTAACCTGCCCCCTACCAGCTGCGCTGGAATGAGGGCCGCACCTTCATGCAGATTTAGGAGCTGGTTTTGACTTTCTAAAAGGCTTGGATTTATTCCAGACTGAAGAAGGTTTCCAAACGGAAACCGTTCCTTTAGGGGAAGGGTCAGGCTTCTGTTCTTTATTCTGACGAAAGGAACGAAAACGATTAGCAGCCCTGTATTTACCTTTAGATTTTTTGTCCTGAGGCAAAAAGGTTCCCTTCCCCCCAGTAACAGTTGAAATAATAGAATCCAACTGTGAACCAAATAATTTATTACCTTGGAAAGAAAGAGAAAGCAAAGTTGACTTAGAAGTCATATCTGCATTCCAAGATTTAAGCCATAAAGCTCTTCTAGCTAAAATAGCTAAAGACATATATCTGACATCAATTCTAATGATATCAAAAATGGCATCACAAATAAAGTTATTAGCATGTTGAAGAAGTTTAACAATGCTATAAGCATTATGGTCTGACACTTGTTGCACTAAAGCCTCCAACCAAAAAGTTGAAGCTGCAGCAACATCAGCCAAAGAAATATCAGGTCTAAGAAGATTACCTGAACATAAATAAGCTCTCCTTAGAAAGGATTCAAGCTTCCTGTCTAAAGGATCCTTAAAGGAAGTACTATCCGCCGTAGGAATAGTAGTACGCTTAACAAGAGTAGAAATAGCCCCATCAACTTTAGGGATTTTATCCCAAAACTCTAATCTATCAGATGGCACAGGGTACAATTTCTTAAACCTTTGAGAAGGAGTAAATGAAGTACCCAGACTATTCCATTCCCTAGAAATTACTTCTGAAATAGCATCAGGAACTGGAAAAACTTCAGGAATAACTACATGAGGTTTGAAAACCGAATTTAAACGCTTAGTAGATTTAGTATCAAGAGGACTAGACTCCTCCATATCTAAAGCAATTAACACTTCTTTAAGTAAAGAACGAATAAACTCCATCTTAAATAAATATGAAGATTTATCAGTGTCAATATCTGAGGCAGAATCTTCTGAGCCAGATAGATCCTCATCAGAAACAGATAAGTCAGAATGATGGCGGTCGTTTAAAAATTCATCTGAAATATGAGAAGTTTTAAAAGACCTTTTACGCTTACTGGAAGGAGGAATAACAGACAGAGCCTTCCTAATAGATTTAGAAACAAATTCTTTTACATTAACAGGGACATCCTGAACATTAGATGTTGAAGGAACAACAGGTAATGGATTATTACTAATGGAAATACAATCTGCATTAGAAAGTTTATCATGGCAGTTATCACAAACAACAGCTGGAGGAACAGTTACCTAAAGTTTACAACAGATGCACTTAACTTTGGTAGAACCAGCATCAGGCAGCATCTTTCCAGAAGTAGATTCTGATCCAGGGTCATGTTGAGACATCTTGCAATATGTAATAGAAAAAACAACATATAAAGCAAAATTATCAAATTCCTTAAATGACAGTTTCAGGAATGGGAAAAAATGCCAATGAACAAGCCTCTAGCAACCAGAAGCAATGAAAAATGAGACTGAAATAATGTGAAAAAAAGGTGGAGACAAGAATGACGCCCACATTTTTTAGCGCCAAAAATGACGCCCACATTATTGGCGCCAAGTACAACGCCCATATTTTTTGGCGCCAAGAATGACGCCACATCCTGTGACGGCGAAAAAAACGACGCCCACAATTTTGGTGCAAAAAAACGTCTGAACGTCAAATATGACGCAACCATACGCAAACTTCCGGCGTCAATTAAGGCGCCGGAAATGACAACATTTTTGCGCCAAAAAAGTTTGCGCCAAAAATGACGCAATAAATTGAAGCATTTTCCGCCCCCGCGAGCCTAACAGCCCACAGGCAAAAAAAAAGTCAATTTAAAAAATTCTTAAGGTAAGAAAAAAATATCTCATATGCATTATCCCAAATAATGAAACTGACTGTCTGAAATAAGGAATACTGATTATCCTGAATCAAGGCAAATATAAGTTTAAACACATATATTTAGAACTTTACATATAAAGTGCCCAACCATAGCTTTGAGTGTCATAAATAGAAATAAGATTTACTTACCCCAAGACACTCAACTACATAAAGTAGATAGCCAAACCAGTACTGAAACGAGAATCAGTAGAGGTAATGGTATATAAGAGTATATTGTTGATCTGAAAAAGGGAGGTAAGAGATGAATCTCTACGACCGATAACAAAGAACCTATGAAATAGATCCCGTAGAAGGAGACCATTGAATTCAAATAGGCAATACTCTCTTCACATCCCTCTGACATTCACTGCACTCTGAGAGGAAAACCGGGCTCCAGCCTGCTGCGAAGCGCATATCAACGTAGAATCTAGCACAAACTTACTTCACCACCTCCATGGGAGGCAAAGTTTGTAAAACTGAATTGTGGGTGTGGTGAGGGGTGTATTTATAGGCATTTTGAGGTTTGGGAAACTTTGCCCCTCCTGGTAGGAATGTATATCCCATACGTCACTAGCTCATGGACTCTTGCTAATTACATGAAAGAAAAGGATTGTCAGCTAGTTCCTTAAAGGGACAGATTTCTGCTCTGTCTATTCTTTTGCACAAGCGTCTGGCAGATGTTCCAGACGTTCAGGCATTTTGTCAGGCTTTAGTTAGAATCAAGCCTGTGTTTAAAACTGTTGCTCCACCATGGAGCTTAAATTTGGTTTTTAAGGTTCTTCAAGGAGTTCCGTTTGAACCTCTTCATTCCATAGATATCAAACTTCTATCTTGGAAAGTTCTTTTTTTGGTAGCTATTTCCTCGGCTCATAGAGTCTCTGAGTTATCTGCCTTACAATGTGATTCTCCTTATCTGATTTTTCATACGGATAAGGTAGTCCTGCGTACCAAACCTGGGTTTTTACCTAAGGTGGTATCTAACAAGAATATCAATCAAGAGATTTTTGTTCCATCCTTGTGTCCTAATCCTTCTTCGAAGAAGGAACGTCTATTACACAATCTGGACGTGGTCCGTGCTTTAAAGTTTTACTTACAAGCTACTAAAGATTTTCGTCAAACATCTGCTTTGTTGTCTACTCTGGACAGAGGAGAGGTCAAAAGGCTTCGGCAACCTCTCTCTTTTTGGCTAAGAAGCACAATCCGCTTAGCCTATGAGACTGCTGGACAGCAGCCTCCTGAAAGGATTACAGCTCATTCCACTAGAGCTGTGGCTTCCACTTGGGCCTTTAAAAATGAGGCTTCTGTTGAACAGATTTGCAAGGCGGCGACTTGGTCTTCGCTTCATACTTTTTCAAAATTCTACAAATTTGATACTTTTGCTTCTTCGGAGGCTATTTTTGGGAGAAAGGTTCTACAGGCAGTGGTACCTTCCGTTTAAGTACCTGCCTTGTCCCTCCCTTCATCCGTGTACTTTAGCTTTGGTATTGGTATCCCACAAGTAATGGATGATCCGTGGACTGGATACACCTTACAAGAGAAAACACAATTTATGCTTACCTGATAAATTTATTTCTCTTGTGGTGTATCCAATCCACGGCCCGCCCTATCATTTTAAGGCAGGTAATTTTTTTTTTTTTTAGTTTCGTTTTTTTTTTTTTTATTATATATATTTATTTAATTCCAACAGAGTATACACTTTAGCTTAAACATATGATTTCACATAAAAACAGGCAAAACAAAGTACGAAAGAGCACCTCGCAGGGTGCTTAAATAAAAGAAAAGAAAAAAATAATAAATACGCATTTACCAAGTGCCATGCGGAGTATACCTCTGACATATATGAACATTTGCTAACATTCATGTATCCTGAAGATTTTTTTTTTTTTTTTTTTTGAGTTTCAAAAGAGCTTTATTTAGTTTGTCATTCTTACAGGTAATAATATGCATACAGTGAAAGAAGGTAACAAAACATAAACAAGATTAGCAAATCAAGGACTCATAACATCCTTTAGTTGCTCTAAGACACACTTTTTGAGATGTATAATGAGTAGTACACAAGAATTCTGCATGTATAGCGGTTAGTTTGAAACATATAATGAGGTTTTGTAAAACAGATGGGGGAGAACTAAGTAGTTCCCTCCCGGGCGGAAAAGAAGGGGGGGATAAAAGAATAGAAATAAGAAGGGTGTAGGAGGAGCAGGGAGTTTGGGGAGTATATCATTAAACTAGAGTAGTCTCGTCGAAAGGGAGGAGGTTAATTCTGGGGGAGTCTATCTCTAGCTCAAGCAACCTAGTCTGTCCAGGAGGGCTAGGAGGAGGAGAGGACATTGGGTCTCCAAGTAGTGTCGTAAATAACTTGCCAATCAGCCCATATAAGCTCAAATAGGTCAGAGTTGCCTAGATTGTAAAATATACTTTTTTCCATAGTGTATAGGTAAGCCATATAAGAGCAAACTCTCGCCCAGCTGGGGGGGGATTCTGACTTCCAGTCAGAGGCTATCAGGTGTTTGATGGTCATGAATAGGTAGATACTTATGCAAGCATGATGTTTGGGAATGGAATGAGTGCCTATGTGTAGGAGGGCTACTGCCGGAGAATTATGTAGGGAAATTCCTAATTTGGGAAGGACTCTGAAACATTTAAGCCACAGGGGGCGTATTTTGGGACATTCCCACCAGATGTGTAGGGAGTCCCCTCTCTGACCACAATCTCTCCAACAGTACGGGGATGTGCCAGGATATATTTTAGCTAACCTGGTGGGCACATAGTACCAATGAGCCATCAGCTTATAAAAAGTTTCAAAAAGGGTGATACAATGTATAGTTTTTTTAGTTCGTTCAAGCGCCTGTTCCCAGTCAGTTGCTGTAAAAGTTCTGCACAGGAAGGATCCCCACTTTACTAGGTGTGGGGCTAGGTCTGAGGATGGTTCAGAGTTCAACAGGGTGTAATGTCTGGATAGGGGACTGTGGAGCCTCTCACCCTGTTTCCAGGTGGACTCCCACAAGGTTAAGGGCCGATTTGATTGAGGTTTAAAGCCCCAGGAGATCAAAAAGTTTTTAACTCTAAGATATTCGAATTTCAGAATGTGGGGCAATGCACCGTCTGCTCCGAGCTGTGTGTCAGTTTTGAATCCACATTCTGGTGTCGGAAGCCAAAGATCCGAAACCGTCAGTATTCCCAACTGGGACCATTTGGATGGATGGGCGTCCTGTAGACCCACTAGTAGGCCGGGCAAGGAGGCTATGGGAGAGGGGTGGGGAGCAATCTGTGCGGAGTGGCGGATTTTATCCCAGAATTGCAGGCATTCCCGGATGATAGGATTTATTAGGAACAAATCCCTGCGACAATGTGCAGGCGTTCAGATCAGGTCACGTAGGGTTAGGTTGAAGGGTAAGGAGGCCTGCTCAATAGACTTCCATTTAGAAGAAGACTGTGAAACTCCCCATTGGGAGACATGGGTGAGCATGGCTCCCTCATAGTATTTTACTATCGAGGGAGAGCCCAGACCTCCCTGTGACCGAGGCAACTGTAATATTCTCTGCGCCACCCTTGGGGGTTTACCCTGCCAGATGTGCTTAGTAACCTCGCTCTGAAACTGTAGTAAGATATGCCTGGGAACTTTGATTGGTAGACATCGGAATAAATATGTGAGTCGAGGAAGGAAGGACATTTTTAGGGCAGCGATTCGTCCAAGCCAAGAAACCTGGGAAAGGCTCCACTTCTCGTTAAGGGAACGGAGGTCTGATAATAGGGGGAGGTAGTTGTCCCTGATGACCCGAGGGAAGTCGTTGGACAGTCTAACTCCTAAGTGGGTCACTGAGGATTCCGACCATTTATACGGGTATTTAATCTTTAAGGGGGCAATATACGAATTCTGAAAGCCTTGGGTGTAGATCTCAGTTTTAGAGATATTAAGTTTATAATGAGAGTGAGCACCAAACTCCCTGACTAATAGTAGGAGTCTAGGCAGGGTGGTCGTGAGGTCTGACAAGAACAGGGTAATGTCGTCAGCAAACAGAGCTATGTTGTGTTTCGTGCCACATAGGGTGATGCCACTCATGTGTGGGTCAAGTCTGATTTTTTTCTGCCAACGGCTCAATGGCCAGTGCGAAAAGGAGGGGCGATAGGGGGCAGCCCTGCCTAGTCCCGTTGGAAATCTGAAAAGGGGGAGTTTGGAAGCCGACACCCCTTACCGAAGCGGAGGGAGTAGAGTATAAAGCTTTGATTGCGCCCAACAGGGAACTTGGGAACTTAAGGGTGTTAAGTACTTCCCAGAGGAATCGCCATCTCACCCGATCAAAGGCCTTTTCTGCATCTAATGATATGATTGCTACGGGCTTGTTCATACTGGAAGACAGGGCCATAATATTCAAGAGACGTCTGGTGTTATCCGGGCCCTCCCTTTTAGGGATAAATCCCACCTGATCTGGGTTGATTAGAGAGGGGAGAAGGCTGGCGATACGATTGGCTAAGATTTTGGAGAAAAATGTAATATCAGTATTGATTAGTGAGATTGGCATGTAGCTGGAGCAGAGGGAGGGATCTTTACCAGGTTTTAGTATAGTTACAATGGTGGCTACAAGGAATTCACTCTTAAATTTACCCTCTTCTCTAGCTAGATTAAAGAGTCTAAGGAGTAGGGGGGAAATTTCTTGGTTATAGGTTTTATAGAAGTGTACTGGGAAGCCATCCGGTCCAGGTGATTTGAATGATTTAGAATTTTTAATAACTTGTTGAACTTCTCTAAGAGAGAATGGTAAATTTAGAGTATCACTTTGATCGGGTGAGAGGGATGGAAGGTTTAAAGATTTTAAATATTCACGAATGGAATCTTCCGGGGTTACGGGGGGTTCTCGGATTTTTCAAGATTATATAGTTTAGAGTAAAATTCAGCAAAAGATTCCCCTATGTGCGAGGGGATTTTAAGAAGAGAGCCTTCCCTGACAATACCATGTATACGTGAAATACTAGTCCTATTCCTGAGTTTCCTGGCTAAAAGGGTGTCCGCCCTATTGCCCTTATAAAAGTAAAGTTGTTTGAGTTTGGTTAGGTTATTCTGTGTTCTCCGAAGTTCTAGTTGGGAAATGTGGTTTTTAATATCAATTATTTGGGCTGTTAGGGGGGCAGTGGGTTTAGTTCTATTTTGGCCTTCAAGTTCTCTGAGCTTAATGTGAGACTGAGCCAGCGAGAGACCCGCTTGCCTTCTGAGTTTGGCTTGTTCAGATATCATGAAGCCTCTTATGGTTGCTTTAGCAGCTCCCCATAGGGTATCATCGGCTACCTGTGCCCGGTCATTAACTTTAAGGAAATGCCCAATTTCCGTGCGTAGTTTCTCCCTGAAAGGGATATCCTGTAGTAAGTGGTGGGGCATGCGCCAGGAGGGTCTAGAGTGGGTGGTATTGGTAGAGATGAGGTCAATGATAACGCAGTCATGGTCTGACCAATGGCAGATTTGGATGGACGCGTTAGTCACTAGGTCTAGAGAGTCTGCTGTGGAGAATATATAGTCTAGGCGTGAGTATTGTCGGTGGGAGTGTGAATAGTGCGTGTAGTCTCGATCTTGAGTGTGGATAGACCTCCAGATATCAAACAGTCCTGATCCCGTCATGAGGGTACGGAAGTTTGCTGCCAGTCGTTCGTTAGGAGAGAGGGCCCCAGCCTTGTCAGGAGCTGTCCTGTCTAATCTGGGTTCCCAGGTCATATTGAAATCGCCCGAGATAATAACCCTGCCTTGTTGATGTTGAGAAATGATATGAAGTATGTGTTTGAGGCACTTAGGTTGATGAGTGTTGGGTAGGTAAACTGATGCAAGTGTGTAGAGCACATGATTAATGTTACAAATTAGAATTATGTATCTGGCTTGTGGATCTTTAACAGTCAAGATTGGTTCAATGGCTAGCCTCCTGTGAAGGAGGATTGCAGTACCCCTAGCTTTTTTTGTGAATGGAGCGTACTCAATATGTGTATAGTCTCTAGAGGAGAGTCTAATCTGTTCGTCTTTGAGCCAATGAGTCTCCTGTAGGAACACCACATCAGGGTTGTGGTGTTTCAGAGAGCGCAGTAAAAGACTTCTCTTAAAGGGAGTATTAAGTCCTCTTACATTTTGAGTGAGAAACCTCAAAAGAGAGCCTGTCATAGATAGTAATGATTAAGAATTGGAGGGAAGGAGGAAGAGGTTCTGGGTCAGGGGGACAGAAAGGGGGAGAGAGAAAGGGAGGGTAAGTAAGTAGGTAAGAAGGGCACTAGGAAGTGCCTCTGGAGTGGTGGAAGTAGTCCACCGCAGATGAGCCCTAGAGTGGGCTTCAGTTGGGGGGTTGAGAACAGAACTCCGGAGCTAGCACATCGGAGTAGGAACGTCAGCCCCGCTCTAAGAATAATTTTATCAGAGTATAAAGTGCTTAAACCTTAATAAACATAAAACAGCAAGTAGCATAACTTATCATAACTTATTATATATAACTTATTCCATAAGTAAACAATTTAACATATCAAAAGGTCTCCCTACAGCCCCATCTTGGCATAGATGTAGGCCAGGTAGCGAGAACCACCAGGAGAGACCCCAGGGTCAACTAAGTTCTGAGCCAGGACTCATGATTTCCGCAAAAATCTATTCAGTGGACTCAGAGTGTCCCATAGAAGGCTGTGAGTGTTGTGTCTTAGGCCTTTTTATTCTCTGTTCTTTTGTCGACCATTCAGGGGCTGAGGCTCTCAGGGCAGTTTGGGGTTGAGCCCGGGTATTGAGAGGGTCCACAAAAAGACCCCATGAGGCCAGTAGTGTCGTACCCTGAGATGGTGTAGTGACGGTTATGGTTTGGTTGTCCTTGGTGATTATGAGCCTAGTTGGGAACCCCCAGCGGTATCGGTAATTAGCCTTGCGCAAAGCAGTGGTCACTGAATGGAAGTGTCGACGTTGCTGAAGAGTATGTGCAGAAAGGTCAGGTAAGATCTGTATCCCCTCAAATCTACTACTTAAACTTGGTTTACGGTAAGCAGCCTGAAGGAGGCGATCTTTATATAAATAACTGTGAAAGCACACCACAATGTCTCTCGGCTTGTCAGAGCTCACTGATCTGGGGCGCAATGCTCTGTGCGCTCTCTCCATTGTGCTAGTTAGGCCTTCGGGGGTGCCTATGAGCTCTTTGAAGAGGTCTTGTAAGTAGCCTTGGATATCCGCTGAGGTCACTGTTTCCGGGACCCCTCTAAATCTGATATTACTTCGTCTCGATCTGTCTTCCATGTCAGCTAATTTAGATTCTAGCTGCGAGATCTGCTCAGCCAGATTTTCAGCGTAGGCCAGGATGTTGGATTGGTCCACAGCCTGATCATCTTGCTTACGCTCCAGAGCATCAACTCTGTCACCAATTTCCGAAATTTCCTTCTTGAGCTCCGCAGAACTGCGCTGAATTTCTTGGGTGATGGACTTGGTCTGAATGGCTAGAAGTTTCTTAAGTGATGATTCTGTGAT
The DNA here is from genome assembly GCF_027579735.1 of Bombina bombina. Lineage (NCBI taxonomy): Eukaryota > Metazoa > Chordata > Amphibia > Anura > Bombinatoridae > Bombina > Bombina bombina. The sequence goes on along the minus strand of NC_069502.1, from coordinate 804,416,692 downwards.
ATAATGTTGGGAAGAAGATGCAGAGTGTTGACTAGATTGGGACTCTTCGTCTTGGGAGTCCTGTTCGCTCATCTCACCTCCTGGTTGGGGTGGGGGTTCCTTGGTTATGTGGGTGAAGTGATCAAAGACTGTTTTCCTAGGTTTGGGGTTGGATTTTGAATGCTTCTTTATCATGTGAGGCATCTTATATGCAGATAGGCAGATATCCAGCGGATACAATAGGCAGTCTCTGGGGGCCCAAGATAGTGTCCTGCTGTTTTGGAGGGAATTCAAAGGTTATACATACTAAAGCAAAGCACTTAATTTACATGACACCTGTCTCGTAGTTAGAGCGGGGCTGAGTCACATTTAAAGAGGAAGAGTTACATTAGTACAGATATGTGTTGCAGCTACCCAAGTCCCCCACCTCAGGGAAAAAGGGATACGACCCGAAGGAAGGGAAAAAGGAAGTTGGAGGTGACCCACCCGGACTGGCCGGGCGGGAGCGGGGAGGTGAGGGGTTAAATAGCAACAGTCAGAAAAAAAAAAGAAAAAAAAAGAAAGAAAAAACAGATAATATGTCACGAATAGTTATACACAGGGCCTGCGGATGAAGATACAGCTGTTATATGGGGTTACTGAGAGCAATAAAACAATAAACAAGACCCCGGGGGGGTAGAGAAAAACAGCTAGTTAAGGGTTATAGTGAAGCCTGTGGGAGGAAAGAGTTGTTATTAAATGACATTACACCATAGGCATTACGCCTAAGGACAATTGCACTGACGCAGCAGCCTTTCACATTTATTCTTATGTTAAAAGTCCAGATTTTAGTTCCAGATTTTTCAAAAAGAAAAGAAAAAAAGTTGGAGTGAAAGTGAAGTGGCAATGGCAGAGTCATCCAGGTTAGCTGGCAGAGTTAGAAATGGTGCCAGGCATTAATTAGGAATGAAATCAGTTATCTTCCTCCCCAAATATAGAATGCGAGGGGATAAGGGTCTCTAGCGTGATACAAGATAATCCTGCTCTATTTCTTTGTAGGTTGCCAGATGGGGGATACAGCCATAAGGTGAACAAAGGTTAGATGAGGTATGCTGCAGCAAGTGTGTCTGGAATATATATCTCCTTGGGCAGGGAGCAGGGTATTTATAGCTATAAAAAAGCACCTGAGGTAAAAAGGGGACTGTTTCTTTCAATTTCTCCACACTGTGTAAACCAGGCCTCTGTAGGACCCTCTGTAGGGAGCGTAGTTAAGCTCTAATGAGGGGATGTGTGGACATACGATGCACCGGTTGTAGTGCACAAGAAGGGCCAAGAGAGAGTCCAGATGCAGGACAGAGATAGTTTAGAGTGCGGGAGAGAATAGGATTGTAACAGTAACAGGTATGTAGGGGCTGAGGCCTGCAACACGGAGGAATGGATACTTTGGTGCACAGAACAAAATTTGAGTAAAAGTTCCTTACCCTGTCTGGAAGCTGGTCAGTGCTGTAATGTAGGCTCAACAGAGAAGAGTTCTCCCTCCTGTTGGTGTGAGACACCGGTTACTGCGGGTGAGTGGGGTCTTCTGGGCCCAAGATGGCGGATATTCGCGCCCTTTTTATCTTTCTCCCCTGGATGGTGTGCGAGGGGTCCAACAGAGGCAGAGGTCCCCGGCCAGACTAGCCAGGACCCCCGTGTCAGCAGCTGCAAGCAGGTAGGGTTAGATGAGCGCTCCGGCGCTGGATCTGAGTGCTCCGAAAGCGTTGAGGCCCTCCGGAACCTCCGAGCAGGGTGCTCGAGTAGAGAGTAGGCTCCCAGGATGAGGCGGTACCTCCGCTAGCGCGCTCCGGAGCGGATCCCCGGCCCTCCGGAGCGGTAGCAAGCGGGCACGAGCAGCGGCAAACAGGAAAGGTAACGTACCCCAGCAGACCCTCCGGAGTGGAGCCCCAACCCTCCGGAGCAATGGGTACAGGTACAAACTGGAGAGGGGTTCGCTGGGATCGGTCTTCGCCGGCTAGGCAGTAGCAGTTGGGTGCAGGCTGCAGGAGGAGGAAAGGTGGTCCTAGGTTGAGGTGGTGGGACCCGGAGTGGATCCCCAACCCTCCGGTAGGGAAATAACAGAGCCTGATCTTTCTTCAGGTATAGGAGGCCCAACACCCAGTTCAGTAGTTGCTCCGCTCCTGGGAGACTTCTGTAAAATGGCGGATCGCTCCAAATTTGTTAGTCGTTTGAGGGTGATCTCCTGCTATATTACTTAGTCGTGACCGGTATTATGGCCTCAGGGGTGTTTAAAGGCCTTTGGAGTGACCTTCCGGCCCGGAGTAGGCCGCAGCCTCGGACTTTCCCAGTTTTCCTCTGGTACTCAGGTCCGGATCGGGAACCACCTTCTAAAAGGATGAAATTTGCAGGGTAAATTCGGGTGTGCAGGCTAAGGATACTACCCTGTGCTTAAGGATGGCCTTGCTGGGCTTATCAAAATAGCTTTTTTGTCAGTTTTTAATCTGTTTTATCAGGAGCTCCTCACAAACACTTCTGCATCGATGGCTGGCTAGCTCCGCCCCCAAGGCAGGTAATTTTTAAATTTAAACTACAGTCACCACTGCACCCTATGGTTTCTCCTTTCTCTGCTTGTTTTCGGTCGAATGACTGGATATGGTAGTGAGGGGAGGAGCTATATAACAGCTCTGCTGTGGGTGTCCTCTTGCAACTTCCTGTTGGGAATGAGAATATCCCACAAGTAATGGATGATCCGTGGACTGGATACACCACAAGAGAAATACATTTATCAGGTTGTGATTGTGTTTTTATTGTGAATTCAGTCATTTTGGCTGTTACTAAATATGTGATAATAAAGGAATAAAATGGCAACTGGTACTTTGCAATATAATTATCCTTTTGAATCAATTACTGTTGTGTAACATTATGTAATCTATTATATGTACATTTAAGTTCTGAAATATTGAACGTAAGATCTGAATTTTCAAATCTAATAAAATACATGTTATTGATCAATCTCAGTATCCCCAAAAATTAAAGGGACAGTCTACTTGATTTTGGTTATTGTTTAAAAAGATAGATAATGATTTTACTACCCACTCCGCATCTTTGCATAACCAAGTTTGTTATATTAATATACTTATAACCTCAAAGATTGCCTGTTTCTTAGTCTGCAGAGGCTTAGATAAAGGTAATCACAGAGTTAAAAGGGTATTACTATAACAGTGCTGGTTATGCAAAACTGGGGAACGGGTAGTAAAGGAATTATCTATCTTTTTTTATTTCTTTTACAAAGATAAGACGAGTCCACGGATTTCATCCTTACTTGTGGGATTTATCCTCCTGCTGACAGGAAGTGGCAAAGAGCACCACAGCAGAGCTGTATATATAGCTCCTCCCTTCCCTCCCAACCCAGTCATTCTCTTTGCCTGTCTAGTACTAGGAAGAGGTAAAGCGAGGTGTTAGTTTAGTTTCTTCAATCAAGAAGTTTTTTTTATTTTTTAAATGGTACCAGTGAGTACTATTTTTCTCAGGGACAAGTGAGAATGCTTCCTGCCCTGATGTTGATGATCTTAGCAAGCGTTTTCTAAGATCCATGATGGTTCCCACAGCTGCTGAAGATAGTGTAAGAAAATCTTCAGGGTGGAGACCGGTGTGTTGCTACTAGCAATTTTGAGGTATGTTCAGTCTTTTTGTTTCTGGGAGACTTGATACACAGAACAGGCTGACATTTTCCCCTTTATGGGGAGGGGTAAGAATATACACATGTTTTAAGAGATGGTGTACATGGAATCCCTTTCCTCTTTATTCCCATACTATATTATGGATTGTGGCTGATAAAGAGGGGCTTTGACGCTGGGAGTTGCAGTTATTTTTCAATTAGTGTGTGTAGTGTTTTTTCTCTTACTGTACCGAGTGTTTATAAGAGGCCACGTGGCTATAGGGGACATGTTTGATTGTTTGTTATGACCAATGCGGGTCTTGCGGTACTTACATAACGCCCATGGTGGGCGGGACCTATTTTGCGCGCTCAGACGCGCAGTTCTGTCGGATAGCATGGGCTACAGAGTCTTGTATCTCCGGGGAGGCCTGAGTGTTCTGGACTTCTAAAAGGGCCTGAATTGCTTCTCGAGCAGCAGTAATCTCACTCAGGGGCAGGTAGGCGCCACAGCAGAGCTGTGGCGTGGTGCAGGGGCCCAGTTTGAAAGAAAACATACTTTAATAGTTAGACATTGTTGTTATATGGGGTACCATATTTGAGCAAGTGGATGCAATATTGCTAAAGTGTTTTTGATCATTTACAAATAAATTTACTGCTAAAAACACGTTTTGACGTTTCAGAAAAATATATGCGCTTTTATAATTTAAAGGCGCAGTACACTCATTTTTTTGGCATTAACTTTTACTATATTTGGAATCAGAGCAAAAGTTTGTTAATAAAGGAACTTCTATTATAAGATTGCTAATCTGTTTAACATGTTTGACACTGACTGACTTACTCTATGTGTTTAGATGCCACTGTGGAACCCCCTCTAACATTTTGTCCCTCATGTACAGAGAGGGCCTTGCAATGCAAAGAAAAAAAATTTTGTACTGGAAATATGTCTAAGGATGATTCTCAGTCTGAGGAGAATCAGGGTATACCGCTAACTTCTCTCCAAGCGTCACAACCTTTAACGCCAACCCAAGCGACGCCTGGTTCTTCAATCGAGTCTAATTCTTTTACTCTGCAGGATATGGCAGCAGTTATGTCAACTACCCTTACAGAGGTATTATCTAAGTTTCCAGGATTACAGGGTAAACGCAGTAGGACAGAAGTCAATGCAAATACAGGTGGCCCTCGTTTTACAACGGTTAAATTTACACCGTTTCAGAATAACAACCTTTTTTTCCAGTCATGTGACTGCTATTGAAAAGCATTGAGAAGCAGTGCATTTATTAAAATAGCCAGTAGGTGGAGCTGTCCGCTTGTGTTGCAGCAAAGCCAAGCAAGCTGAAATTAATCAGTTTAACCAGACCTGAGCTATCAAGCAGATTTCAAAGGAACAAGATCTTCCTGTCTATAAATCAGTCCAGATTGAAATGCATTGAAAGAACTGTTTGCAGAAAAATGCAAGTGAAGTCTGTGTTGTGATTATTTTATTAGGTTTATAATGCTGTTTAGCAAATGTTTTTGTTCATTTAACTTAGTTTAATTATATATTCTGTGTTGTGTGATTATGTTATTAGGTTTATAATGCTGTTTAGCATTTAAAGTCTTCATTTCAAAGCTTTAAAAATAATGAATTAGGTGTTGTTATGACAATTTTGAGAGGGGCCTGGAACCTATCTCCCTCACTTCCCATTGACTTACATTATAAACTGGGTTTCAATTTACAACGGTTTCGATTTACAACCATTCCTTCTGGAACCTAAACCCGGCATAAACAGAGGGCTTCCTGTACTGAGTGCTCTAATGCCTTATTAGCCATTTCCGATGTACCCTCACAGGGATCTGATTTGGGGGTCAGGGAATTTTTGTCTGAGGGGGAACTTTCCGATTCGGGAAGTGCGGTACCTCAAACAGACTCGGATACCACGTCCTTTAAATTTAAGCTTGAACACCTCCGCCTGTTACTGCGGGAGGTTTTAGCGACTCTGGATGACTGTGACCCTATTGTGGTGCCACCAGAAAAATTGTGTAAGATGGACAAATACTTAAAAGTACCTGCCTACACTGATGTTTTTCCGGTTCCTAAGAGAATCTCAGAGATTATTAAGAGGGAATGGGACAGACCGGGTATTCCGTTCTCACCCTTTCCCAATTTCAAAAAGATGTATCCTATATCTGACACTGTTCGGGATTCGTGGCAAACAGTCCCTAAGGTGGAGGGAGCTATTTCTACCCTGGCGAAGCGTACAACTATTCCCATTGAAGACAGTTGTGCTTTTAAAGACCATATGGATAAGAAATTGGAGGGTCTTCTGAAGAAATTATTTATTCATCAGGGTTTCCTCTTACAACCAACGGCCTGCATTGTTCCAGTTATCACTGCGGCTGCCTTCTGGTTTGATGCTTTAGAAGAGTCTCTTAAGACCGAGACGAAGATATCTTAGATAGAATTAAGGTCCTTAAGCTGGCTAATTCCTTTATTACAGATGCCGCCTTTCAGATCGGTAAATTGGCGGCCAAGAATGCTGGATTTTCTATTTTAGCACGTAGAGTGCTGTGGTTAAAATCTTGGTCTGCTGATGTGTCATCTAAGTCTAAGCTTTTGGCTATTCCTTTCAAGGGGAAAACCCTATTCGGACCTGACTTAAAATAAATCATTTCTGACATTACGGGAGGTAAGGGTCATCTCCTACCTCAGGATAGATCGGCTAAACTGAGGGGTAAACAAAATAATTTTCGTTCCTTTCGGAACTTTAGAGGAGTCCCCTCTTCTTCCTCTTCTTCCACCAAGCAGGAAGGGAATTTTGCTCAGGCCAAGTCCGTCTGGAGACCCAACCAGGCTTGGAATAAGGGTAAACAACCCAAGAAGCCCGCTGCGGCTACCAAAACAGCATGAAGGGGCGGCCCCCGATCCAGGACTGGATCTAGTAGGGGGCAGACTTTCTCTCTTTGCCCAGGCTTGGGTAAGAGATGTTCAGGATCCTTGGATACTGGAAATCGTGTCCCAAGGGTATCAGCTGGAATTCAAAAGTTCTCTCCCAAGGGGAAGGTTTCTTCTTTCACGATTGTCTGCAGACCAGACAAAAAGAGAGGCGTTCTTATGTTGTGTAAAAGACCTCTCTACTATGGGAGTAATTCGTCCCGTTCCAAAGCTGGAACAGGGGCAGGGGTTTTACTCAAATCTTTCTTCTGTTATGTGTGATCAGTCCACGGGTCATCATTACTTCTGGGATATAACTCCTCCCCAACAGGAAATGCAAGAGGATTCACCCAGCAGAGCTGCATATAGCTCCTCCCCTCTACGTCAGTCCCAGTCATTCTCTTGCACCCAACGACTAGATAGGATGTGTGAGAGGACTATGGTGATTATACTTAGTTTTTATGACTTCAATCAAAAGTTTGTTATTTTAAAATAGCACCGGAGCGTGTTATTACTTCTCTGGCAGAGTTTGAGGAAGAATCTGTCAGAGTTTTTTACTATGATTTTAACCGGAGTAGTTAAGATCATATTGCTGTTCTCGGCCATCTGAGGGAGGTAAAGGCTTCAGATCAGGGGACAGCGGGCAGATGAATCTGCATTGAGGTATGTAGCAGTTTTTATTTTCTGAATGGAATTGATGAGAAAATCCTGCCATACCGTTAAAATGACATGTATGTATACACTTCAGTATTCTGGGGATGGTATTTCACCGGAACTACTCTGTTAAAGGTCACTAATCCTTTTTAATAACTATTTATCATGTTAAACGTTTTTGCTGGAATGTAGAATCGTTTACATTGCTGAGGTACTGTGTGAATAAATATTTGGGCATTATTTTCCACTTGGCAGTTTTTTTGCTTTAATTGTGACAGTTTCGTTTCTCTTCACTACTGTGTGGGAGAGGGAGGGGCCGTTTTTGGCGCTCCTTGCTACGCATCAAAAAATACCAGTCAGTTACTTTTATATTTCCTGCATGATCCGGTTCATCTCTGATAGATCTCAGGGGTCTTCAAACTTCTTTGAAGGGAGGTAAATTCTCTCAGCAGAGCTGTGAGAATTCTTATAGTGACTGTGAATAAAAACGTTGCTTTGTATTTTTTATGTCAAATTTAATTATTGTTATTTTACTAATGGGAACAAACCTTTGCTAAAAGTTTTGTTGTTTTAAAGTTTGATGCTATAACTGTTTTTCAGTTCATTATTTCAACTGTCATTTAATCGTTAGTACCTCTTTGAGGCACAGTACGTTTTTTTGCTAAAAAAGATTATAACCAAGTTGTAAGTTTTTTGCTAGTGTGTTAAACATGTCTGACTCAGAGGAAGATATCTGTGTCATTTGTTCCAATGCCAAGGTGGAGCCCAATAGAAATTTATGTACTAACTGTATTGATGCTACTTTAAATAAAAGTCAATCTGTACAATGTGAACAAATTTCACCAAACAGCGAGGGGAGAGTTATGCCGACTAACTCGCCTCACGCGGCAGTACCTGCATCTCCCGCCCGGGAGGTGCGTGATATTTTGGCGCCTAGTACATCTGGGCGGCCATTACAGATAACATTACAAGATATGGCTACTGTTATGACTGAGGTTTTGTCTAAATTACCAGAACTAAGAGGCAAGCGTGATCACTCTGGGGTGAGAACAGAGTGCGCTGACAATGCTAGGGCCATGTCTGATACTGCGTCACAGCTCGCAGAGCATGAGGACGGAGAGCTTCATTCTGTGGGTGACGGTTCTGATCCAAACAGATTGGACTCAGATATTTCAAATTTTAAATTTAAATTGGAGAACCTCCGTGTATTACTAGGGGAGGTCTTAGCAGCTCTCAACGATTGTAACACAGTTGCAATACCAGAGAAACTGTGTAGGTTGGATAAATACTTTGCGGTACCGGCGAGTACTGACGTTTTTCCTATACCTAAGAGACTAACTGAAATTGTTACTAAGGAGTGGGATAGACCCGGTGTGCCGTTCTCACCCCCTCCAATATTTAGAAAGATGTTTCCAATAGACGCCACCACTCGGGACTTATGGCAAACGGTCCCCAAGGTGGAGGGAGCAGTTTCTACTTTAGCTAAGCGTACCACTATCCCGGTGGAGGATAGCTGTGCTTTCTCAGATCCAATGGATAAAAAATTAGAGGGTTACCTTAAGAAAATGTTTGTTCAACAAGGTTTTATATTACAACCCCTTGCATGTATCGCGCCGATTACGGCTGCGGCAGCATTTTGGATTGAGTCGCTTGAAGAGAACCTTAGTTCATCTACGCTAGACGACATTACGGACAGGCTTAGAGTCCTTAAACTAGCTAATTCCTTCATTTCGGAGGCCGTAGTACATTTAACCAAACTTACGGCTAAGAACTCAGGATTCGCCATACAGGCACGTAGGGCGCTGTGGCTAAAATCCTGGTCAGCTGATGTTACTTCTAAGTCCAAATTACTTAATATACCTTTCAAGGGGCAGTCTTTATTTGGGCCCGGTTTGAAAGAGATTATCGCTGACATTACAGGAGGTAAGGGCCACGCCCTACCTCAAGACAAAGCCAAAGCTAAGGCTAGACAGTCTAATTTTCGTCCCTTTCGGAACTTCAAAACAGGAGCAGCATCAACCTCCACTGCACCAAAACAGGAAGGAGCTGTTGCTCGTTACAGGCAAGGCTGGAAGCCTAACAAGTCCTGGAACAAGAGCAAGCAGGCCAGGAAACCTGCTGCTGCCCCAAAGACAGCATGAACCGAGAGCCCCCGATCCGGGACCGGATCTAGTGGGGGGCAGACTCTCTCTCTTCGCCCAGGCCTGGGCAAGAGATGTTCAGGATCCCTGGGCACTAGAGATCATATCTCAGGGATACCTTCTAGATTTCAAATTATCTCCCCCAAGAGGGAGATTTCACCTGTCAAGGTTGTCAACAAACCAGATAAAGAAAGAAGCGTTTCTACGCTGCGTACAAGATCTGTTATTAATGGGAGTGATCCATCCGGTTCCGCGGTCGGAACAAGGACAAGGGTTCTACTCAAACCTGTTTGTGGTTCCCAAAAAAGAGGGAACTTTCAGGCCAATCTTAGATTTAAAGATTCTAAACAAATTCCTAAGAGTTCCATCGTTCAAAATGGAAACTATTCGGACAATTTTACCCATGATCCAAGAGGGTCAGTACATGACCACTGTGGATTTAAAGGATGCTTACCTTCACATTCCGATCCACAAAGATCATCACCGGTACCTAAGGTTTGCCTTCTTAGACAGGCACTACCAGTTTGTAGCTCTTCCATTCGGATTGGCTACGGCTCCAAGAATCTTCACAAAGGTTCTGGGTGCCCTTCTGGCGGTACTAAGACCGCGAGGGATTTCGGTAGCTCCGTACCTAGACGACATTCTAATACAAGCTTCAAGCTTTCAAACTGCCAAGTCTCATACAGAGTTAGTTCTGGCATTTCTAAGGTCGCATGGATGGAAAGTGAACGAAAAGAAGAGTTCTCTCTTTCCTCTCACAAGAGTTCCATTCTTGGGGACTCTTATAGATTCTGTAGAAATGAAGATTTACCTGACAGAAGACAGGTTAACAAAGCTTCAAAATGCATGCCGTGTCCTTCATTCCATTCAACACCCGTCAGTAGCTCAATGCATGGAGGTGATCGGCTTAATGGTAGCGGCAATGGACATAGTACCTTTTGCACGCCTACATCTCAGACCGCTGCAATTATGCATGCTAAGTCAGTGGAATGGGGATTACTCAGATTTGTCCCCTACTCTGAATCTAAATCAAGAGACCAGAAATTCTCTTCTATGGTGGCTTTATCGGCCACACCTGTCCAGGGGGATGCCATTCAGCAGGCCAGACTGGACAATTGTAACAACAGACGCCAGCCTACTAGGTTGGGGCGCTGTCTGGAATTCTCTGAAGGCTCAGGGACTATGGAATCAGGAGGAGAGTCTCCTGCCAATAAACATTCTGGAATTGAGAGCGGTTCTCAATGCCCTTCTGGCTTGGCCCCAGTTAACAACTCGGGGGTTCATCAGGTTTCAGTCGGACAACATCACGACTGTAGCTTACATCAACCATCAGGGAGGGACAAGAAGCTCCCTAGCAATGATGGAAGTATCAAAGATAATTCGCTGGGCAGAGTCTCACTCTTGCCACCTGTCAGCAATCCACATCCCGGGAGTGGAGAACTGGGAGGCGGATTTCTTGAGTCGCCAGACTTTTCATCCGGGGGAGTGGGAACTTCATCCGGAGGTCTTTGCCCAAATACTTCGACGTTGGGGCAAACCAGAGATAGATCTCATGGCGTCTCGCCAGAACGCCAAACTTCCTCGCTACGGGTCCAGATCCAGGGATCCGGGAGCGGTTCTGATAGATGCTTTGACAGCACCTTGGAACTTCGGGATGGCTTATGTGTTTCCACCCTTTCCGCTGCTTCCTCGATTGATTGCCAAAATCAAGCAGGAGAGAGCATCAGTGATTCTAATAGCGCCTGCATGGCCACGCAGGACTTGGTATGCAGATCTAGTGGACATGTCATCCTGTCCGCCTTGGTCTCTACCTCTAAGACAGGACCTTCTGATACAGGGTCCATTCAAACATCAAAATCTAACTTCTCTGAAGCTGACTGCTTGGAAATTGAACGTTTGATTTTATCAAAACGTGGTTTTTCTGAGTCGGTTATTGATACCCTGATACAGGCTAGGAAGCCTGTTACCAGAAAGATTTACCATAAAATATGGCGTAAATACCTATACTGGTGCGAATCCAAACATTACTCCTGGAGTAAGGTTAGGATCTCTAGGATATTGTCTTTTCTACAAGAAGGGTTAGAAAAGGGTTTATCAGCTAGTTCATTAAAGGGACAGATTTCAGCTCTGTCCATCTTGTTACACAGGCGTCTGTCAGAAAATCCAGACGTCCAGGCTTTTTGTCAGGCTTTAGCTAGGATCAAGCCTGTGTTTAAAGCTGTTGCTCCGCCATGGAGTTTAAACTTAGTTCTTAACGTTTTACAGGGTGTTCCATTTGAACCCCTTCATTCCATTGATATAAAATTGTTATCTTGGAAAGTTCTGTTTTTAATGGCTATTTCCTCGGCTCGAAGAGTCTCTGAGTTATCAGCCTTACATTGTGATTCTCCTTATCTGATTTTTCACTCAGACAAGGTAGTTCTGCGTACTAAACCTGGGTTCTTACCTAAGGTGGTCACTAACAGGAATATCAATCAAGAGATTGTTGTTCCATCCTTGTGTCCAAATCCTTCTTCAAAGAAGGAACGTCTTCTACACAATCTGGATGTAGTTCGTGCCCTCAAGTTCTACTTGCAGGCAACTAAAGATTTTCGCCAAACTTCTTCCCTGTTTGTCGTTTATTCTGGACAGAGGAGAGGTCAAAAAGCTTCTGCTACCTCTCTCTCTTTTTGGCTTCGTAGCATAATACGTTTAGCCTATGAGACTGCTGGTCAGCAGCCTCCTGAAAGAATTACAGCTCACTCCACTAGAGCTGTGGCTTCCACTTGGGCCTTTAAGAATGAGGCCTCTGTTGAACAGATTTGCAAGGCTGCAACTTGGTCTTCGCTTCATACTTTTTCCAAATTTTACAAATTTGACACTTTTGCTTCTTCGGAGGCTATTTTTGGGAGAAAGGTTCTTCAGGCAGTGGTTCCTTCTATATAATGAGCCTGCCTATCCCTCCCGTCATCCGTGTACTTTTGCTTTGGTATTGGTATCCCAGAAGTAATGATGACCCGTGGACTGATCACACATAACAGAAGAAAACATAATTTATGCTTACCTGATAAATTCCTTTCTTCTGTTGTGTGATCAGTCCACGGCCCGCCCTGTTTTAAGGCAGGCAAATATCTTTTAAATTATACTCCAGTCACCACTTCACCCTTGGTTACTCCTTTCTCGTTGATTCTTGGTCGAATGACTGGGACTGACGTAGAGGGGAGGAGCTATATGCAGCTCTGCTGGGTGAATCCTCTTGCATTTCCTGTTGGGGAGGAGTTATATCCCAGAAGTAATGATGACCCGTGGACTGATCACACAACAGAAGAAAGGAATTTATCAGGTAAGCATAAATTATGTTTTTCGTGGTCCCCAAAAAGGAGGGCACGTTCCGACCCATTTTAGATCTAAAAAGTCTAAACAAGTTTCTCAGGGTCCCATCTTTCAAAATGGAGACTATTCAAACAATTCTGCTATTGATCCAGAATGGTCAATATATGACTACCGTGGACTTGAAGGATGCATACCTTCATATTCCTATCCACAAAGATCATCACCAGTTCCTAAGGTTGGCCTTCCTGGACAAACATTTTCAGTTTGTGGCTCTTCCCTTCGGGTTGGCCACAGCACCCAGGATCTTCACGAAGGTTTTAGGGTCCCTTCTGGTGGTTCTCAGGCCGCGGGGTATTGCAGTGGCACCTTATCTGGACGATATTCTGATCCAGGCATCGTCTTACCATCTGACAAAGTCTCATTCAGACGTGGTCCTGTCTTTCTGAGGACTCACGGGTGGAAGGTGAATTTAGAAAAGAGTTAATTAATTCCACAGACCAAGGTTCCTTTCCTGGGAACTCTAATAGATTCCATATCCATGAAAATCTTCTTGACAGAGGTCAGAAAGTTAAAGATTCTGAATACATGCCGTGCCCTTCAATCCAATCCTCTGCCATCAGTGGCCCAGTGCATGGAGGTAATTGGATTGATGGTGGCGGCAATGGACATCATTCCATTTGCCCGTTTTCATCTCAGACCACTACAACTGAACATGCTCAGACAGTGGAATGGGGATTATGCAAATTTGTCTCCTCAGATAGATTTAGATCAGAAGACGAGAGACTCACTTCTTTGGTTGTCTCAGGATCATCTGTCCCAAGGGACGTGCTTCCACAGACCCTCATGGGTGATAGTAACGACAGGCGCCAGCCTTCTAGGTTGGGGTGCAGTCTGGAATTCCCTGAAGGCTCAGGTCGTGTGGACTCAGTCGGAGTCCCTTCTTCCTATCAATATTCTGGAATTAAGAGCAATATTCAATGAGCTTCAGGCATGGCCTCAGATGGCTTCAGCCAAGTTCATTTGCTTTCAGTCGGACAACATCACGACTGTGCCTTACATCAATCATCAGGGCGGAACGAGAAGTCCCTTAGCGATGACAGAAGTTTCCAAGATAATTCGATGGGCGGAGGCTCACTCTTGTTATCTGTCAGCAATTTACAACCCAGGAGTGGACAACTGGGAAGCGGACTTTCTAAGCACACAAACGTTCCATCCGGGGGAGTGGGAACTCCATCCGGAGGTTTTTGCCACTCTGATTCTCAGATGGGGCAGACCAGAATTGGACCTGATGGCGTCTCGTCAGAACGCCAAGCTCCCGAGATACGTATCCAGATCGAGGGATCCCCAGGCCGAGCTGATAGATGCCTTGGTCGTTCAACCTAGCTTATGTGTTTCCACCGTTTGCTCTCCTTCCCCGGGTGATTGCTCGGATCAAACAGGAGAAGGCGTCAGTAATTCTAATCGCACCTGCGTGGCCTCGCAGGACTTGGTATGCCAATCTAGTGGACAATTCCACCATGGAAGCTTCCATTGAGGCAGGACCTTCTCATTCAGGGAGCCTTTCAACACCCAAATCTAGTTTCTCTGCAACTGACCGCTTGGAGATTGAACGCTTGATTCTATCTAAGCGGGGGTTCTCTGATTCGGTTATTGATACTCTGATTCAGGCTCGTAAGCTTGTTACTAGAAAGATCTACCATAAGATATGGCGCAAATATCTTTATTGGTGTGAATCCAAGGGCTACTCATGGAGTAGAGTTAGGAGTCCTAGAATTCTGTCTTTTCTCCAAGAAGGATTGGAGAAAGGGTTATCAGCAAGTTCCTTAAAGGGACACATTTCTGCTTTCTCGATTCTACTGCACAAGCGATTGGCAGATGTTCCAGACGTTCAGTCTTTTTGTCAGGCGTTGACTAGAATAGAGCCTGTGTTTAGACCAATTGCTCCACCCTGGAGTTTGAATTTAGTTCTTAATGTTCTTCAAGGGGTTTCGTTTGAACCCATGCATTCCATAGATATTAAGTTATTATCTTGAAAGTTTTGTTTTTGGTTGCTATTTCTTCTGCTCGCAGAGTTTCTGAACTTTCAGCGTTACAATGTGACTCGCCTTATCTTATCTTTCATTCTGATAAGGTGGTTCTACGTACCAAACCTGGATTCCTTCCTAAGGTTGTTTCAAATAAGAATATTAATCAGGAAATTGTGGTTCCTTCCTTGTGTCCTAATCCTTCTTCTAAGAAGGAGCGTTTGTTGCATAACTTGGATGTAGTCCGTGCCCTGAAGTTTTACTTGCAGGCGACTAAAGACTTTCGTCAATCTTCTTCTTTATTTGTTGTTTTTTCTGGAAAGCGTAGGGGCCAGAAAGCTACGGCTACCTCTCTTTCTTTTTGGCTGAAGAGTATCATCCGTCTGGCATATGAGACTGCTGGACAGCAGCCTCTTGAAAGAATTACGGCTCATTCTACTAGGGCTGTGGCTTCCTCATGGGCATTTAAAAATGAAGCTTCTGTTGAACAGATTTGTAAGGCTGCAACTTGATCGTCTCTTCATACTTTTTTTAAGTAGACTGTCCCTTTTTAAGTGTATGGCATTTAAGTACCCATTGCTATGTTAAACATTAATTGCTTTTAGGGTGACAAAATCCTAAACCATGAACTTTTGTCTTCATTAAATGTTCTTACAGATGATATTAATACTGACGTAGATGTTAAAACAGGAGATCTGAGTGTAACGTGTCAGCTGGAAGCTCCAATGCAAGAAATGTGTTACAGTAACAATGAAGGTAAATGCATGTGTGTGACGTGTCTTCTGTTTATGGGATATTGCCTGGTTTTTATAGCTTATTGTCTATAACTACTGTACATTATATCACCAATCAGGATACACCGATATCACTTTATAGGAGCATAAAATAAATCTCACAGCGCTATGTTATCTTTATAGCCTCTTATTTGTATCTTATGTTTTCTTCTTAAATGGAAAGAGTCCACAGCTGCATTCATTACTTTTGGGAAATAACCTGGCCATCAGGAGGAGGCAAAGACACCCCAGCCAAAGGCTTAAATACTCCTCCCACTCCCCTCATCCCCTAGTCATTCTTTGTCTTTCGTCCCAGGAGGTTGGCAGAGACGTGTCAGAATTTTTAATTTTAGTTTTTTTGTCTCTTATGGAGGGTAGTACTCTTCGACATGGGACAGGAGTTTTAAGTAGTCCTGTCAGTCTCTCAGTGAGGGCTTGGATGAAAGTTAGAGTCCGGAGATGCAGGGGGAGTCTTTCTGCGAAACCATCCCGACTCATGTTAACAGCTCCTCAAGCAATCGGCGTTGCCGAACTTTACTCCACTGCTTGCTTTCTTCTCTCAAGTCCATGGTGGAGGCGATGCTACTATCCGTCACACTTGAAAAGACGTGTTCCTGTTCCACGGCGTAGATTCCGGTAAGATTGTTTCATTTTACTTTATTCATCAATGTACTGTAATGTGAATGTTTTCCAGAGAGGCTACCACCTTGCGGATCTAACTGTCATAAGGGTCTCAGTGAGTCTCTTTTAGTATCTTGGAATCGAGGGTTAATATCTCCTGAGGGGGGTTATTGAACAGGGGGGTTTATAATCATGTTTGTTATGTGATTCAACCTGCTAATGTGTGATGTTTATGGGCTTGTGGTTTGGAAAATTGAGGCCTTTGGAAGTGACGTGGCCTTTTGGTTGGGCACGCTTTTTTTGGACTGTACGGTTCACCTTGTGTCGGGCGTGGTTCCGTTCCGTTTTCCATTTCTGCATTCCCGACCGTGTGGCAAAGAAAATATTCTAGTCCGCAGGGGTCTGGTCATAGGAGGTGTTGAGTGCCCCAGCCATTGTGGGTGTCAGGTGCCGTTTTTGTTTTACTACTTTAGTCCATATTTATATATCCTCAACCAGTTATGGAGGATTCTGGTGCTGAGACTGTGCTAATTTCTGATTCAGTTACAGAGGATTCTGATACTGATATTATTTTGATTTCAGATTCTGTGTCCAGTGACGAATTCGGACTGGCCTCGTTGACAAATGTCAACCAGTTTTGTTCCATATGCCATTTTAGAGCGCCTTGTTCCTCGGGCTCGGGGAATCAAGGGACAGCTGAGCCATCCGCCTCTGGGGGTCCTGTCCTCCGAGAGCCGAGTTTCCTACTAATTCATACTTCTACACATGCGGGTAACCAAGTTTCTGATTCCTCCATGCAGGGTGGCGATTGTTCGTCTGCAGAGTCCAGACGTTTCTTTGAGAATGTGCTCGTGCACTATTGTCCCGGGCCTTCTGCCTTGGGGAGGGCCTCTACAGTTCCCCGCGGGTGTAACTGTCCCTCAGTGTTATGCCTTTTGTATTGCTCAGACATGTCTTTCAGTTATTGAATGACCCTATCGTTACCAGATACAGGGATTTTCAGTCTGCTAATTCGAATAGTTCAACTTATTAGACGTGGGGATGAGGTAATTTGATTGAGATCTTTCCCAGTTTTTTTAAAGATAGGGTTCTGTTTGGCTGGTCCTGCAGGCAAGCCTGTGTCTTTTTTGGTGTTATCCTCCGGATTGCCTTATATTTTATTTGTATCCGATGGGATGTCTTTTATTTGGTTTTGTTTCCTTCGGGAACCTTCTGGGATCTACACTCTTTGTTCTTCTTTGGAAGTTGTTTGGGACACGTTAGTCCTATGCTATAATGTCTGTTTTCTTTTTCCCCTATGAGGGAGAATTATGCAGCTTGCCGGTTAGGACCCTAAGTGCAGGCTGGTCCTGTTGGGTTCGTTCGGTCTTGTGGCTTTTCAGACACGTGGCGCTGTTCTGCTCTACTGGTATGATAGAAGCGCTGAGTGCTCAGGTTATCATTGTATTTCATGTCCAACTAAGCACTCGAGAGGACCTGTGGGTCCATAGGGCGGTAGGATTCTTTCAGTCCTTATAGCCTCCAGTCATAAATGACTGGATCAGGGGAGTTTTTTTCTGATTGAATCTGCCAATCAGATTCAAGTTCAATCGGATTGGCTGATCCAATCAGCCAATCAGATTGAGCTTGCATTCTATTGGCTGTTCCGATCAGCCAATAGAATGCGAGCTCAATCTGATTGGATCAGCCAATCCGATTGAACTTGAATCTGATTGGCTGATTCAATCAGCCAATCAGATTTTTCCTACCTTAATTCCGATTGGCTGATAGAATCCTATCAGCCAATCGGAATTTGAGGGACGCCATCTTGGATGACGTCATTTAAAGGAACCTTCATTCGGCGAGTAGGCGTCGTGGAAGAAGGATCGATCCGCGTCGGCTGGAAGAAGATGGCTCCGCTCCGGATGGATGAAGATAGAAGATGCCGCTTGGATGAAGATGTCTACCGGTCCGGATGTCCTCTTCTGCCCGGATAGGATGAAGACTTCTGCCGCTCCGGATGCCCTCTTTTGGTCCATCTGTGCCCGGCTGGGTGAACATGGCTCAAGGTAGGGAGATCTTCAGGGGGGTAGTGTTAGGTTTATTTAAGGGGGGTTTGGGTTAGAGTAGGGGTATGTGGGTGGTGGGTTTTAATGTTGGGGGGTGGTATTGTGTTTTTTTTTTTACAGGCAAAAGAGCTGATTTCTTTGGGGCATTCCCCGCAAAAAGCCCTTTTAAGGGCTGGTAAGGTAATAGAGCTGTTAACTTTTTTAATTTAGATTAGGGTAGGGAATTTTTTTTTATTTTGGGGGGCTTTGTTATTTTATTAGGGGGCTTAGAGTACGTGTAATTAGCTTAAAATTCTTGTAATCTTTTTTTTATTTTTTGTAATTTAGTGGGGGGTTTTTTTTGTAGTTTAGTTTATTTAATTGTAGTTAATTGATTTAACCCCTTAATGACCGGACCATTTTTCAATTTTCTTACCCTTAATGACAATGGTTATTTTTACATTTCTGCAGTGTTTGTGTTTAGCTGTAATTTCCCTCTTACTCATTTACTGTACCCACACATATTATATACCGTTTTTCTCGCCATTAAATGGACTTTCTAAAGATACCATTATTTTCATCATGTCTTATAATTTACTAAAAAAAAAATAATAAAATATGAGGAAAAAATGGAAAAAAACACACTTTTTCTAACTTTGACCCCCAAAATATGTTACACATCTACAATCACCAAAAAACACCCATGCTAAATAGTTTCTAAATTTTGTCCTGAGTTTAGAAATACCCAATGTTTACACGTTCTTTGCTTTTTTTGCAATTTATGGGGCAATAAATACAAGTAGCACTTCGCTATTTCCAAACCACTTTTTTTCAAAATTAGCGCTAATTACATTGGAACCCTGATATCTGTCAGGAATACCTGAATATCCCTTGACATGTATATATTTTTTTTTAGAAGACAACCCAAAGTATTGATCTAGGCCCATTTTGGTATATTTCATGCCACCATTTCACCGCCAAATGCGATCAAAAAAAAAAAAGTTCACTTTTTCACAAAATTTGTCACAAACTTTAGGTTTCCCACTGAAATTATTTACAAACAGCTTCTGCAATTATGGCACAAATGGTTGTAAATGCTTCTCTGGGATCCCCTTTTTTCAGAAATAGCAGACTTATATGGCTTTGGGGTTGCTTTTTGGTAATTAGAAGGCCGCTAAATGCCGCTGCGCACCACACGTGTTTTATGCCCAGGAGTGAAGGGGTTAATTAGGGAGCTTGTAGGGTTAATTTTAGCTTTAGTGTAGTGTAGTAGACAACCCCAAGTATTGATCTAGGCCCATTTTGGTATATTTTATGCCACCATTTCACCGCCAAATGCGAGCAAATAAAAAAAAAAAACGTTACATTTTTCACAATTTTAGGTTTCTCACTGAAATTATTTACAAACAGCTTGTGCAATTATGACAGAAATTGTTGTAAAAGCTTCTCTGGGATCCCCTTTGTTCAGAAATAGCAGACTTATATGGCTTTGGCGTTGCTTTTTGGTAATTAGAAGGCCGCTAAATGCTGCTGCGCACCACACGTTAATTATGCCCAGCAGTGAAGGGGTTAAATTAGGAAGCTTGTAGGGAGCTTGCAGGGTTAATTTTAGAGATCAGCCTCCCACCTGACACATCCCACCCCCTGATCCCTCCCAAACAGCTCTCTTCCCTCCCCCACCCCACAATTGTTCCCGCCATCTTAAGTACTGGCAGAAAGTCTGCCAGTACTAAATAAAAGAGGTTTTTTTTTTTTTTAAATAAAAATAATAAAGTATTTTAGCTGTGATGGACCACTGCCTTAGCCCCAACCTCCCTGATCCCCCCTCCAGCTCTCTAACCCTCTCCCCTACCTAATTACCGCCATCTTGGGTACTGGCAGCTGTCTGCCAGTACCCAGTTTGGCCCCAAAAAACCCCCAAAAAGTATTTTTATTTTATTTTTTACTTAAAAAACTATTTCTGTAGTGTAGCAGCCCCCCACAATACCCCCACCCCCTCCCAGATCCTTTTATATATTTTTTTAAAAAATTCCCTTTTTTTTCCCCCTTTCTGCCCTCATTCATTGGTGTCAGTGTGGCTAATGGGTGCACGTGCACGCGCGCGCACGTGCACACTCGCGCATCGTGCACGCGCATCGTGCACGCGCATGTGCACGCTCACGTACACACTCGCGCATCGTGCACGCGCACCCTCACACCTGGCACTATCGCTACCACACCTGGCACTATCGCTACCGGTGCAGAGAGGGCCACAGAGTGGCTCTCTCTGCATCGGAGGCTTGTAAAGTGGTATTGCAGGATGCCTCCATATCGAGGCATCACTGCAATACCCTCAGAGCTGCTGGAAGCATTTGTGATCGCTTCCAGCACTCTGTTAGACAACTGACGTACCAGGTACGTCCATTGTCATTAACTGCTTGTTAATGCATGACGTACCTGGTACGTCAGTTGTCATTAAGGGGTTAATTTATTTATTGATAGTGTAGTGTTAGGTTTAATTGTAACTTAGGTTAGGATTTATTTTACAGGTAATTTTGTAATTATTTTAACTAGGTAGCTATTAAATAGTAAATAACTATTTAATAGCTATTGTACCTAGTTTAAATAAATACAAAGTTGCCTGTAAAATAAATATAAATCCTAAAATAGCTACAATATAATTATTTGTTATATTGTTGCTATATTAGGGTTTATTTTACAGGTAAGTATTTAGCTTTAAATAGGAAGACTTTAGTTAATAATATTTTATTTTGTTAGATTAAAATTATATTTAATTTAGGGGGGGTCAGGGTTAGGGTTAGACTTAACTTTAGGGGTTAATACATTTATTAGAGTAGCGGCAAGGTCCGGTTGGCAGATTAGGGGTTAATAAGTGTAGGTAAGGTAGCGGCGACGTTGGGGGGGGGCAGATTAGGGGTTAATAAATATGATGTAGGTGTCGGCGATGTTAGGGGCAGCAGATTAGGGGTACATAGGGATAATGTAGGTTGCGGCGGTGTACGGAGCGACAGATTAGGGGTTAATAATAAAATGCAGGTGTCAGCGATAGCGGGGGTGGCAGATTAGGGGTTAATAAGTGTAAGGTTAGGGGTGTTTAGACTCGGGGTTCATGTTAGGGTGTTAGATGCAGACTTAGAGAGTGTTTCCCCATAGGAAACAATGGGGCTGCGTTAGGAGCCTGCTTTTTTGCAGGTGTTAGGTTTTTTTTCAGCCCAAACTGCCCCATTGTTTCCTATGGGGGAATCGTGCACAAGCATGTTTTTCCAGCTAGCCGCTACCGTAAGCAACGCTGGTATTGAGAGTTGAAGTGGCGGTAAATATGCCTGTACGCTCCCTTTTTGGAGCCTATCGCAGCCCTTCAGAGAACTCTAAATACCAGCGTTGTTTAGAAGCAGCGCTAGAAAAAAAACACGCGTAGCTAACGCACCCCTTTGGCCGCAAAACTCTAAATCTAGGTGATAGTGTTTCCTTCCCCATGTGGTGGAGGGTTGGAGGGCTTAGTGCCCCATTCCCGCAGTTTGAGCGGTTTGGCCTTCCTTTTTAGGCCTCTGGGCGCTTTTGGGCCTGATCCAACAGTATCAGATCAGGCTGTCTAGCCTGCGGAGGGTTTTCAGTTTGAAACCAGTGCAGCTTTTGGCACCTTGCAGGTGTGTGCATACGCTATTTATAGTGTATCTAGATACAGCTCTTACTCTTGATGTGTACTTTCTGAGTGATGAGACCTTTGGGTCTGCTTCCATTGTCCCAGGGTGAGTTGGATCTCCTTTTAGGTATCTGTATTCCGGGTGATGGTTGATCCCTGTGGGGACTTTGTTTAGCTTGAGGTTTCCCGAAGCTGGGAAGGCTTTGCGCCTGTCTCTTCCCTGTGTCCTCTGCTGATGTGGAGGTGATAGGGAGACTAGCCCTGCTAGAGGGGTTTTTCTTTGGACCTCGAGCTATCCCTTATGTTGCCCTTAGGCCTTGAGAAGTCTCTTCATAGGACTTCTAGCCTTGCTCCTTGGAGCGTTGGACTTGGCTAGGGGTGGTTTCTGCCTTTGATCGGGGCTTTTGAGTTCTTTTTGCTCTCCGGATTCTCTGGATATGCATTCATATCCCTGGTGTCTGGCTTTTGGCCAGGTGGGGTGTTTAGTTCTAGGGCAAGGTTGCCTGAACTATTAGGTGCCCGGACCTGTTTTTATTCCTGAGACTTCCGATTGCTGAGGCTTTGGGCCTTTTTCCTGACCCAGTTTTGGGTTGTTTTGGAGTCTTGGATCTCAGGGCTGGTCGGGGTGTTCCACGGTAGTGGGAACTTGGGCTATGTCCTTGCTCCATCTATCTGACCTGGTCATGATGGCCAGGTTTTCGGGGTGTTTATTACTCTTTGCAGCAGAGCAACCCAGGTGCTCTAGGGTTAGCTTTGTGACTTGCCCCTCAAGGGTTGCTGGTTCATGCCCAGCTGCTGGCGCTGGATGTCCATTTCTGGTGCGCCTTATGATTGCATTCCCTTGGTCAGCTTGCAAATGGGTTGGCTATTTCTCTGCTTGGCAAGCCACTTGTAGGGGGTCCTTTTCTAGGACATTCGTGTTGGGGATTTATCTTCCCATTAGCCGGTGGCTTCGGGCTTTGAGGACAGTTGTTGCCTTTCTGGCCTAATCCCTTTTCCTTAGGGGATATTCTCCTCCCTATGGAGATGGAGTCCCTTCTTGGGGCTTCTCCTGGTTGGGAAGCGGAAAGGGGGAATGGGTTCCCCCTTGGGTCTTGCTGGCTCCAAGTCAGATTGTGGGGCCTTTTTTTTTTTTTTTTTGTTAGATCCTTAGGTCTATGGTCCTGTCGTCTGTTTCAGAGTTGGGTTGTACCTGTACTCTGTGGGGATGGCTGTGCTATCCTTACGCTCATTCCTGTACCAGTTTCGGGATTCTTTTGTTCCCCGCTTATGGATCCCTGAGGCTGGGTTGGTCCAGCTGAGTGGGGGTCTGCAGGTCAGGATTGCCGAGCGGTTTTTAGGCGCTGCGTTCAGGTTGCAGCCTTCTCTGGATTCGCGGACTTGTTGAGTCTATCTTGTTAGCTCAGTCTGCTAGGATATAGATTTCCTTTCAAACTTGCTCCTCTGCTTTTAGGAGGGAGCTTCCTCTTCCTTTGGGCTCTGAAGGTATACTCTCCTTGGGGGGCCTCAATTGAGGTTTTGTGTCCCTTTTTTAGTGACCTGTGTGTGGGTCTGGCGGCTTAGGTTGTCTGGAGCGTGCCCTCTGTCTGAGGGCTGCTTTTGCAGTTTGTTTTCTGCTTGACTGCTTCTTCCTCCTCGCAAGTACCCTCTGAGTCGTCCAGTTATGGGCTCTGGGTTCTTCAACTTGGGGTTTCCGACTGGGTCTCTTCCACATTTCTTTGTGGTTGAATACTTTGGTATTCTCTGTTCTGACGCTTAAAGGACTTTGCCTTTTTTTGGTTCCATTTAGTACTTGCAGGATGTTGGAGAGAAGTATTTTCTGTTTCTGTGCCCGGGTTTATCCGGACTTTGCTGGTATAGGCGTGGCCTCCTTTTTGTTTGGGCCCCTTTGGGTCTTTCTGAGTTGGGCTCACTATTGGAGGTGTTCTTTTTTTGGAGGGGACCTTTCGGTTTCCTCGGTTCTCCTTGCCTTGTCCCCTTGGGGGTTTTGGCCGATGTTCCCTTCCTTAGTGGGGGGTGACTTAGTTGGGGACCATCTGTTGGGTGACGGTGTCTCCTGGAGGACTGTTGGCAGGGCTGCCACTAGAAATTTTGGGGTCCCTGACTTATCCATTTATCAGCCCCCCCCCCCTTTGACATGTGCAATTTTTGACCAAGTGACTAAAACATATATGCACTTTATTCTTAAGTGTCTATTTAAAATTGGAAATGTTGTGAAGGTAGTAACATACAGACACACTTATACACTGAAACACACACTCACACATAAGGATTCACATATAGACACTCTAGCAGACATGCAAAGAAACACACTCAGACACAGACACCCAAATAGACACTCAGCGCTTGTTTACATTGACCTGACAAGTAATGAGGTAGACTACAGTTTTGTCAAAAAAGGAGATTTAGAAAACAAAATATGGAGTTCTGATTATCTTTTTGTAATGGAAGATGCCAACTAAATGATGACAACAGCATGCAGTGGCTGAAAGGAAGGGCCCTGAACTGCCTAAACAATAATTTAAAGGTTAAATGGTGGATTAGGTGACTTCCGGAAAGGTCTCATTAGTCTCAAAGTCCTACCTCCTCTGCAAATAAAAGTGATCTGCCGTCTGACTCAGGCACACACTGTACAAACAAAGTGCCAAGTCTGTCTCACACTGTGCATAAAGGTTTAGTGCACACTCAGAAATCCTCTCAAATGCTAATACTTTACTCCTTGTAATAACATTTCCCATGCTCAATTAGCACTCTGCTGTAGTACCCACTGGTGGCTGCTAAAACGTATATATTTTTTTATAATTCTTGCCTCATGGGGCCCCCCTGGCCCATTGGGCCCCTGACAGGAGTCACCCCCTGATGGCGGCCCTGCTCACCTGTGCACTGTTTTCCACAGACATACAACACACGTACAATCACATGTGCCCTACTTCCCTCAGACATGTCACACACATACACTTACCTGCACCCTGCGTCCCACAGAAATGTCACAAACGTACACTCACCTGCACCCTGCATCCCTCAGACATGTCACACACACTCACCTGTACTTATATTGGCACAAATTTCCTGCTCTGCAGCTTCTGGCATATTTCTTAGCCACTGATCTTCTGTTTTTTTTCCGTGTTACATGAAATCTTAGCATCGTTTTCATCGGGGGGGGGGGGGGGAAGAATAAATAAATCACTATTTACAATTTCTGTTGTCTCTTTTTTTAATTTCTTTTTAAAGTAAAATATGAAAAATTGTGTAATTTAAGTTAGATACGCCTGAGCCTACATCACTAGCAGTCACATCTGTAAGAAACATTCCATATAGAATGATATTAGCACAGCAGTAAATGCATGTGTCAAGCAGTAAAGCGAATTAGATGGGAATCTGTTACTTTACTAGCTGCAAATACAGCCTCATTGTAGCCAATCAGAATTCCTATGTGAGACTTATTACAGGGTTTAAAAATAACATTAATTTCCCATTGGTTATTAAAACATCACTGTAGCCCATTTAATTATGTTAACATTTATTGCCTAAGTGAGAGACTGTACCACAGTGATTTGATAGAAACATCCGATCCAATATAAAGGGATTTATACAGTATAGTTCAAGACAAAAGTTTTTTCTATGTGCAGAATTCTGGACAGGACACATTTTCTGAAGGCTCCAGCTGAATCTTTAGTAATACGCCGATAATTTCATGTTGACAGCAAGAGTAAGGCCATATTCCATAAAAATACAACGGACTTGCTAATCCTGGTCCCATATTTCATCTCTTGACTGTTTATATGAATCTGGGGGCTCAGATTGGAATCTCGAGGCCTAGGGCAGCAGCCCACTGTTAGGCATACACCTCCCCCCCGAGAAGAAATGGGTCATCAGTGCTGTCGGAGCAATCGGACTTACTGAAATTTCTTCATTCCCCACATATACCTGGATAGTAAGCTGAAAAACTATAAGAACCTGCCTTGAACTGTCGTTTTCAGAGTACATCTCATATACTACAACCCGATGAACATCTTAGAAAATTTGAACATCTCATGCAAAAATTGATCGATAAAGCTCCATATGATTACCTGATGCAACGCTTTTGTGCAAGCTCAACCGAGACCTCAGAAACAGACTCTCACTGACGTAGTATCTCACAATTCTCAATTTCTAACAAAGCAGCCCAGCATAATCATCCTCCATTACAGAAAGCCCTCATGGAGCGTTGTGGTGTGAACTCTGGAAAACCACAGCTTAGTTTCCCAACAACATCACTGCCGGCAATACAGAGATATTCGGAGGCCATGCTGAACAGCCTCAGGAACTGCCCCTAGCAGAGACCCTGGGACACTGGGCAGAGGAGAGGAGCATAACAGCATATGAGGCAAATAAGGCGACAGGACGAAACAAGATAGAGATGTCTACACAACATTAAAAAATCTCCTCACAGCAAGCTCCGGAAACGCTAAAAAGACTAACTGATGAACCTGCGTACCGTTTATTAAAACTACCAGGCGAGACTGGGTGGCGGAGATATTTACCTGCCACAGATGGGGACATCTATTGCCTTCATAGCAGTGGACATATACCCAAGTCAGGTGAGGGGTAGTCTGCAGAAGCCCTTCTCAGATAAAATACACCATCAGCAAAACTTGCCTGTTCACGTTTCACTATAGGCTCTATAGGGGACTAATATCCGTTATTTTTGTTTATATATATGCCCTACTCTGCATGTCTTAAAGTTTACAGTATTAATCTCAAGACTCTAAAGATACAAAACTTTTTGCCTAACTCTATTAATTGAGGATTAATGTTTGTTGGCAGACAGCACATGAGGACAGACCATATAAGTTCAGGTTTGAGATTGTAATGGGAAG
Organism: Bombina bombina; assembly: GCF_027579735.1. Classification (NCBI taxonomy): domain Eukaryota; kingdom Metazoa; phylum Chordata; class Amphibia; order Anura; family Bombinatoridae; genus Bombina; species Bombina bombina. The sequence goes on along the minus strand of NC_069502.1, from coordinate 804,390,114 downwards.
TGTTTAAGTATGTTTAATATATTTTATTTTTCAAATGTGATGACCCAAGTTCATAAGGTCAGTAATGTTTAAATGCACATAATATCCTGTGTAGATGAAGGTTTACTTTTTAAAATGTTCCATAAGGGTATGGAAAGAAGAGGTACTACTTCTAGTGTTATATGTGTTTATTGATGCCTTGTAGCAAATAAGTTAGACCTGATGTATAACCCCCTCCCCCCCAGTGCGGCCTGCGGCTGGGGCTCATGATGGGCAGATCAGTTAAGATACTTCACCAGGATAACAACCTAGTTTTTGGACAAATCCCCAAGCTGTGTAAAACCTAACCTTAGGATACAAGCAACTTATGGTCTCTTAATCATATTAGAGGGCATCAACATCCTACGTAAGAGCATCGTTAAAAATAACACAAATATATATATCATTGTGCTGTCTCTACACTGCTGGAATAACTAGCGCCCCCCTCTCTTATGTTAGCACATAAATACTCTCTTGCCAGCCATACAATAAAACCATTAAATCAGCCCATATAATTTAGAATGATGAGCAAAATGAAACACCCTGAAGATACACCATACTTAAGTAGTCTTATGACCCTAAACTTAAAGGGACACTAAACCCAAATTTTTTCTTTCATGATTCAGACAGAGCATGCAATTTTAAGCAACTTTCTAATTTACTCCTATTATCAATGTTTCTTCGTTCTCTTGCTATCTTTATTTGAAAAGCAGGAATATGATGCGTAGGAGCCGGCCCATTTTTGGTTGAGAACCTGGATTATGCTTGCTTATGGGTGGGTAAACGTAAGCCTCCAATAAGCAAGCACTATCTATGGTGCTGAACTTAAAATGGGCTGGCTGCTAAGATTTACATTCCTGCTTTTAAAATAAAGATAGCAAGAGAACGAAGAAAAAATAATAATAGGAGTAAATTAGAAAGTTGATTAAAATTTCATGCTCTATCTGAATCATGAAAGAAAAAATTCGGGTTCAGTGTCCCTTGAATAATATATTTTCAAGCATCTCCATCTACACTATTTACAGTATATTTTCCACAGATAACCTTAATTCAAAAGCACAAGATGTTACCTATATATGATTCACTTTCAAATTTGAATTCTAATCTTTATCAGATTTCCTGCTAAATCTAAGACATGTCCCCAAATATGCCCAATATGGATCATATGTGAGTTTGTTAAAGACCCATGAAAGGTATAAAAAGTTATAACTAGGGCCAAAAAAGAAATACACTGATTTTAAGAGAGTATTCCTAGGTGCAAAAGTTGACATATGTGATGTATGATATATGTATAGTTAGCACATTGAATCATTATGGAAAACCAATACATTGTAATACTCTTGATGTTTGCTTTGTATATGCAATTCATGATGTTCATTTGATTTAAATAAAGCACTTTTGAAAATTAAAAAAACAAAAACAAACAAACTATTTTCTATTTCTTCAATAAAAGAGGAAAAGCAATAGAAATAATGGAAATTAGCAAGTTTAACCATTTCACCACTAAGAAATTTCATACCTTGTGCTGAAGCAGTTTTCAGTCTTTTGTGCTCATTGTATTTAGAATTCAGCCCTACATAAGTTATATAACAATCACCACAATTAACAGGTGAGTTTTCATATATGTGTTTTATTGGGTGGGAGGAAGTGGCTCTAAAAGTGGGACACACACATACACTCACCTGTGCCCTGTGTCCCTTACATGTAACACACGTACACTTACCTGTGCCCTTTTTCCCACAGCCATGTCACACACGTACACTCACCTGCAATAAAAAACAAACAAACACTCTAAAGAATCACTATTTACAATGTCAATCTTAAAAATGTAAGATTAAAAAATTTTTTTTTAAAAATTGTGTAATTTAATATAAATAAACCTGAGCCTAGGTCACGAGCTGTCACATCTGAAAGAAATTCCATGTAGTGACAGCATATCAGTAAGTACAGAATGTGCCATGTAGTAAAGTAAGTTAGCTGGGATTTAGTGACTTTACTAGCTGCAAATACGCCCCCATTGTAGCCAACCAGAATTCCCATGTTTTGTGTATTACACAAGTTTTTAGTTTTTTTTAGTTTTAAAAATATAATCAAAAACATTACATGTGCATTGCAAATGCACTCACATCACAGTAACACCCCTTATACCTGACATGGGGTCAATACAGCACTAGTACTCCAACAGCCCCTATACCTGAAATGGGGAAAATCTAGCACTAGTATTCCAACAGCCCATTGACCTGACATGTGGGCAATACAGTAATAGTATTCCAACAGCACCCAATGTTCTCCCCAGGACTTTTTTAGCAGGTGCACCACAGGGCTGATTTTACTGACAACCTTGCTAAAATTGTAGCCAATCTTAAACTACAATTAGTTAATATTAAAATTGTTCAATTTGTATTGCACAAATGATCTTTAAATACATCTGTTAGATTATTCAATTAAATTTGTGTTTTGGATAGCTGAAAATTAGAAAATATCACACTGCCCCCACCCGGCTACTTTATAATGCCACCTGGCTGCCCAAAAAATTTCTATGGAGAACACTGAGCACCTATACCTGAAATGGGGATAATACAGTACTAGTATTTCAACAGCCCCTATACCTGACATGGGGATAATGCAGCACATGTATTCCAACAGCCCATAAACCTGACATGGAGACTGTGACGGACTCCGGATACCCCGACTGGATATCTCCACCAAAATTAGACCTTCTTTGACCCTGAACTATCCCAACTTATGGATTTTGGTGGAGCCTCCTTTCCGGACATTAAAGTTTATAATACTGTTATATTAGCTAGATATGCAGTAGACTGGCTTACCAAGGAGAATTATTTAACTCATTTTGATATAGAAGAAAACCTAATAGCTCCTTTCTCTATCAAAGCGGCCTTGCATTGTAAAAAAAACCTCAACTTCCAGGAAAAATACAGAATAGGGTTATTATATGGAATACAATTATGGCATGGCAGACACTATGTGCCGTTTTAGAAAGAAATGATCGATTCTCTCCATTTCTTACAATAAACAGCAATCCAAATTTTATTCCTGGCTTAAATTCGCAGATTTTTAGAGAGTGGGAAAAAAAAGGACTAGTGTTTCTATCCCAATTGCTAGATAGTAATAACCAGATTAAAACCTTTGAAGCTATCTCTCGAGAATATAATATCACTAAGAACTCCTTTGCTTATTTGCAAATTAGGCACTTTATCTCTGATAATGTAGAAATCCTACAAGGACCTAGGGGTTTAGGAGAACTGGGGTACTATATTAATCTTTACCAGAAGGGATGTCATTCTTCTTCCTTCTTATATAAAACCTGCTTAATTAAAAGTGGTAAACATTTTCTTGATGAATTTATGGTTAATTGGAAGAATTATTTTAGAGACCTTGAAGTTAGGGAACTTAAAAATAGTATTAATTGGATTAGAAGAGCATCGATCTCCAATACATGGAAATAATCACATATTAAGTTAATAAATAATGCTTATATCACCCCTCAGAGAATAGCTAAGTGGAAACAAAATGGAACTATATAATGTCCTAAATGTGGCTACCTGCAAGCAAATATTATACATTGTTTCTGGTCCTGTCCCAAAATGTAATCAATTTTGGAAAAAAAAAAAATTTTTGGTTAAATAAATCCCTGGAACTTCAAATTTCAATACATGCAAAAAATATAATTTCTCTTGTAAGGTGTATCCAGTCCACGGATCATCCATTACTTGTGGGATATTCTCCTTCCCAACAGGAAGTTGCAAGAGGATCACCCACAGCAGAGCTGTCCATATAGCTCCTCCTCTTCCTGCCACCTCCAGTCATTCTCTTGCAACTCTCGACAAACATGGAAGCAGTAAGAGAGATGTGGTGAAACGTAGTTGTTTTTTCTTCAAATCAAAAGTTGTTTTTTTTAAATGGTACCGGAGTTGTACTATTTTGATCCCAGGCAGAAATAGAAGAAGAATCTGCCTGTGGTCTCTAATGATCTTAGCAGGTTGTAACTAAGATCCATGGCTGTTCTCACACATAACTGAAGAGAGAGGTAACTTCAGCTGGGGAATGGCGTGCAGGTTATCCTGCTATGAGGTATGTGCAGTTTAATTTTTTTCTAGAGGAATGTAAATGCTAGAAAATGCTGCTGATACCAGATTTATTTAAGGTAAGCCTGATTATAGTGAATTAATAGCGACTGGTATCATGCTTACTGTCAGAGGTAATACTCTTATTATTTTTCAATATAAAACGTTTGCTGGGAGTGTTTAAACGTTTTTATATATGTTTTGGTGATAAAACTTTAATGGGGCCTAGTTTTTTTCCACATGGCTGGCTTAAATTTGCCTAGAGACAGTTTTCTTAGGCTTCCCACTGTTTAGACATGAGTGGGAGGGGCCTACTTTAGCGCTTAATTGCGCAGTAACTTTTGCAGACTGAGACATCCAGCTTCCCTCAGAAGTCTCCTGAATGCTATAGGACCTCTCTAAAGGGCTTTTAGGTTTTCCAAAGACGTTTGGTTGGCAAGGTAGGGCCACAGCTGAGCTGTGGCAGTTGTTGTGACTGTTAAAAAACGTCTATGTCGTTTTTTTTATCCGTTTTTTAAACTAAGGGGTTAATCATCCATTTGCAAGTGGGTGCAATGCTCTGTTAGCTTATTATACACACTGTAAAAATTTCGTTTGATTTACTGCTTTTTTTCACTGTTTTTCAAATTCTGACCTTTTTTATTTTTCTTAAAGGCACAGTACCGTTTTTATTTTTTGCTTGTTAACTTGCTTTAAAGTGTTTTCCAAGCTTGCTGGTCTCATTGCTAGTCTGTTTAAACATGTCTGACATAGAGGAAACTCCTTCATTATGTTTAGAAGCCATGGTGGAACCCCCTCTTAGAATGTGTACCAAATGTACTGATTTCACTTTAAGTAATAAAGACCATATTCTGTCTTTAAAAAATGTATCACCAAAGGAATCTGACGAGGGGGAAGTTATGCCGACTAACTCGCCCCACGTGTCAGAACCTTTAAATCCCACTCAAGGGACTCACGCTCAAGAGGCGCCAAGTACATCTAGCGCGCCCATGGCGTTTACCTTACAAGACATGGCGGCAGTCATGGATAATACACTGTCAGCGGTATTATCCAGACTATCTGGGTTTCGAGGAAAGCGAGACAGCTCTGGAGTTAGAAGAAATACAGAGCACTCTGACACTTTAATAGCTATGTCTGATACCCCCTCACAATATGCAGAAGCTGAGGAAGGAGAGCTTCTTTCTGTGGGTGATGTGTCTGACTCAGGGAAGAGGATTTAACCTGATTCTGAAATATCTACATTTAAATTTAAGCTTGAACACCTCCGCGTGTTGCTCAGGGAGGTTTTAGCTGCTCTGAATGACTGTGATACAATTGCAGTGCCAGAGAAATTGTGTAGATTGGATAAATACTATGCAGTACCTGTTAACACTGATGTTTTTCCAATACCTAAAAGGTTTACAGAAATTATTACTAAGGAATGGGATAGACCAGGTGTGCCGTTCTCTCCCCCTCCTATTTTTAAGAAAATGTTTCCAATAGATACCGCCACACGGGACTTATGGCAAACGGTCCCTAAGGTGGAGGGAGCAGTTTCTACACTTGATAAGCGTACTACTATCCCTGTCGAGGACAGTTGTGCTTTCTTAGATCCAATGGATAAAAAGTTAGAGGGTTACCTGAAGAAAATGTTTGTTCAACAAGGTTTTATTCTACAGCCCCTTGCATGCATTGCCCCAGTCACTGCTGCTGTGGCTTTCTGGTTTGAGTCTCTGGAAGAGGCTTTACAAGTAGAGACCCCATTGGATGATATACTTGACAAGCTTAGAGCACTTAAGCTAGCCAATTCTTTTGTTTCTGATGCCATTGTTCATTTGACTAAACTAACGGCTAAGAATTCTGGTTTTGCTATTCAGGCGCGGAGGGCGCTATGGCTTAAATCATGGTCAGCTGACGTTACTTCAAAGTCTAAGCTGCTTAATATTCCCTTCAAGGGGCAGACCCTATTCGGGCCCGGTTTGAAGGAGATAATTTCTGATATCACTGGAGGAAAAGGTCATGCCCTTCCTCAAGATAGGTCCAAATCAAGGGCCAAACAGTCTAATTTTCGTGCCTTTCGGAACTTCAAGGCGAGTGCGGCATCAACTCCCTCTAATACAAAACAAGAGGGAACTTTTGCCCAGTCCAAGTCGGTCTGGAGACCTAACCAGACTTGGAACAAAGGTAAGCAGGCCAAAAAGCCTGCTGCTGCCTCTAAGACAGCATGAAGGATTGGCCCCCGATCCGGTAACGGATCTAGTAGGGGGCAGATTTTCGCTCTTCGCCCAGGCTTGGGCAAGAGATGTCCAGGATCCCTGGGCGTTGGAAATTGTGTCCCAGGGATATCTTCTGGACTTCAAAGCTTCTCCTCCAAAAGGGAGATTTCACCTTTCACAATTATCTGCAAACCAGATAAAGAGAGAGGCATTTTTACACTGTGTTCAAGACCTCCTAATTATGAGAGTGATCCACCCAGTTCCAAAGGAGGAACAGGGACAAGGATTCTATTCAAATCTGTTTGTGGTTCCCAAGAAGGAGGAAACCTTCAGACCAATCTTAGATCTCAAGATCTTAAACAAATTTCTTAGGGTCCCATCATTCAAGATGGAGACTATTCGTACCATCCTACCTATGATCCAGGAGGGTCAATACATGACTACAGTGGATTTAAAGGATGCTTATCTTCACATTCCGATACACAAAGATCATCATCGGTTTCTCAGGTTTGCCTTCCTAGACAGGCATTACCAGTTTGTAGCTCTTCCCTTTGGGTTAGCTACAGCCCCAAGAATCTTTACAAAGGTTCTGGGGTCACTTCTGGCGGTCCTAAGGCCGCGGGGCATAGCAGTAGCCCCTTATTTAGACGACATTCTGATGCGTCAAATTTCCAAATTGCCAAGTCTCATACGGACATAGTTCTGGCATTTCTGAGGTCGCATGGGTGGAAAGTGAACGAAGAAAAGAGTTCTCTATCCCCTCTCACAAGAGTCTCCTTTCTGGGAACTCTAATAGACTCTGTAGAAATGAGGATTTACCTGACAGAGACCAGGTTATCAAAACTTCTAAATTCCTGCCGTGTTCTTTATTCCACTTCCCGCCCTTCAGTGGCTCAGTGTATGGAAGTAATTGGCTTAATGGTAGCAGCAATGGACATAGTACCGTTTGCCCGTCTACATCTCAGACCGCTGCAACTCTGCATGCTCAGTCAGTGGAATGGGGATTACACAAATTTGTCCCCTCTACTAAATCTGGATCAAGAGACCAGGGATTCTCTTCTCTGGTGGCTATCTCGGGTCCATCTGTCCAAAGGTATGACCTTTCGCAGGCCAGATTGGACAATAGTAACGACAGATGCCTGCCTTCTGGGCTGGGGGGCAGTCTGGAACTCCCTGAAGGCTCAGTGATTGTGGACTCAGGAGGAGACCCTCCTCCCAATAAACATTCTGGAACTAAGAGCGATATTCAATGCTCTTCAAGCTTGACCTCAGCTAGCGACAATGAGGTTCATCAGATTTCAGTTGGACAACATCACGACTGTGGCTTACATCAACCATCAAGGGGGAACAAGGAGTTCCCTAGCGATGTTGGAAGTTTCAAAGATAATTCGTTGGGCAGAGATTCACTCTTGCCACCATCTTACACCATCAGCTATCCATATCCTAGGTGTAGAGAACTGGGAGGCGGATTTTCTAAGTCAACAGACTTTTCATCCGGGGGAGTGGGAACTCCATCCGGAGGTATTTGCACAATTGGTTCAACGTTGGGGCGAACCAGAACTGGATCTCATGGCGTCTCGCCAGAACGCCAAACTTCCTTGTTATGGATCCAGGTCCAGGGATCCCAAGGCAACGCTGATAGATGCTCTAGCAGCGCCTTGGTCCTTCAACCTGGCTTATGTGTTTCCACCGTTTCCTCTGCTCCCTTGTCTGATTGCCAAAATCAAGCAGGAGAGAGCATCGGTGATCTTGATAGCGCCTGCGTGGCCACGCAGGACTTGGTATGCAGATCTGGTGGACATGTCATCCCTTCCACCATGACTCTGCCTCTGAGACAGGACCTTCTACTTCAGGGTCCTTTCAACCATCCAAATCTAATTTCTCTGAGACTGACTGCCTGGAGATTGAACGCTTGATTTTATCAAAGCGTGGCTTCTCAGAGTCAGTCATTGATACCTTAATTCAGGCACGAAAGCCTGTCACCAGGAAAATCTATCATAAGATATGGCGTAAATATCTTTATTGGTGTGAATCTAAGGGTTACTCATGGAGTAAAGTCAGGATTCCCAAGATATTATCTTTTCTCCAAGAAGGATTGGAGAAAGGATTGTCAGCTAGTTCCTTAAAGGGACAGATTTCTGCTCTGTCTATTCTTTTGCACAAGCGTCTGGCGGATGTTCCAGACGTTCAGGCTTTTTGTCAGGCTTTAGTTAGAATCAAGCCTGTGTTTAAACCTGTTGCTCCACCATGGAGTTTAAATTTGGTTCTTAAAGTTCTTCAGGTGGTTCCGTTTGAACCTCTTCATTCCATAGAATTTTTATCTTGGAAAGTTCTATTTTTGGTAGCTATTTCCTCGGCTCGTAGAGTTTCCGAGTTATCTGCCTTACAATGTGATTCCCCTTATCTGATCTTCCATGCAGATAAGGTAGTTTTGCGTACCAAACCTGGGTTTTTACCTAAGGTGGTATCTAATAAGAATATCAATCAGGAGATTGTGGTTCCGTCATTGTGTCCTAATCCTTCTTCAAAGAAGGAACGTCTATTACACAATCTTGACGTGGTTCAGGCTTTAAAGTATTATTTACAAGCTACTAAAGAATTTCGTCAAACATCTGCTTTGTTTGTTGTCTACTCTGGACAGAGGAAAGGCCAAAAGGCTTCGGCAACTTCTCTTTCGCTTTGGCTAAGACGTATAATACGCTTAGCTTATGAGACTGCTGACCAGCAGCCTCCTGAGAGGATTACAGCTCATTCTACTAGAGCTGTGGCTTCCACATGGGCCTTTAAAAATGAGGCTTCTGTTGAACAGATTTGCAAGGCGGCGACTTGGTCTTCGCTTCATACTTTTTCAAAATTTTATAAATTTGATACTTTTGCTTCTTCGGAGGCTATTTTTGGGAGAAAGGTTTTACAGGCAGTGGTACCTTCCGTTTAAGTACGTGCCTTGTCCCTCCCTTTATCCGTGTACTTTAGCTTTGGTATTGGTATCCCACAAATAATGGATGATCCGTGGACTGGATACACCTTACAAGAGAAAACATAATTTATGCTTACCTGATAAATTTATTTCTCTTGTGGTGTATCCAGTCCATTGCCCCCCCTGTCATTTTAAGGCAGGTATGTTTTATTTTAAACTACAGTCACCACTGCACCCTATGGTTTCTCCTTTCTCTTGTTTGTCTTCGGTCGAATGACTGGAGGTGGCAGGAAGAGGAGGAGCTATATGGACAGCTCTGCTGTGGGTGATCCTCTTGCAACTTCCTGTTGGGAAGGAGAATATCTCACAAGTAATGGATGATCCGTGGACTGGATACACCACAAGAGAAATAAATTTATCAGGTAAGCATAAATTATGTTTTTCTTATATACAAACTTGATTAACACCTGTATTATGATAGCTCGTAACCTAATCTTAAAGGAATGGAAGAGTAGAGAAGCGCCTTCGATATCTTCCTTCACTAAAGCCATACACACTCAGATTATGTTTGAACAGTTTAATTTAATAACTCCGCAAGAGATAGATATTTCCATTTTTTTTTAAAAGTGGCTTAAAATTAATCTTTTTTCCTTTACCCACCCAATATATACTTTCACTGTATTTCCAAAGCTCAGAAACCTTTCAATATCTTGTTCTGAGAGATATATTTCCCCCAGACTGGATATTTGTTTAAACCCGCGAAGTCCATAAAGAACTATATGTATTAAGGGCTTTGACCTAACATATGCTATGTCAAGGAGTGTGAGAGAGGGTGGGAGAGAGAGGGTCCCCTTTTTTTTTTCTTCTCCCTCTCTTGTTTATTTTTTTTTTTTTTTTTTAATTTTTATTATTTTATAAAGTTTATAAAACCCCAACTGTGTATACTTTTATTTTTATTTTTCTGGTGAAAAAGAATATTTTAGACTAAATCTAGAGATTTTTTGCCAGGATATTTATGAAATGTCATATGGTCATGCAAGATTATACATCTATTGTATTAAGAGACTGTTTTTGTCTTCATTTGCCATTCATCTTCTTTTTTGTATTATTATTCATGGTCATTTTCTTTTTGCCCTGCGTGGCTAAATGTGCACTATGTAAACATGCTTACTCTGTTGGATTAATAAAAAAAAATATATTAAAAAAAATATATATATATCACACTGCCCCCACCTGGCTACTTCATAATGCCACCTGGCTGCCAAAAAAATTTCTATGGAGAACACTGAGCACCTATACCTGAAATGGGGATAATACAGTACTAGTATTTCAACAGCCCCTATACCTGACATCGGGATAATGCAGCACATGTATTTCAACAGCCCATAAACCTGACATGGAGACTGTGACGGACTCTGGATACCCCGACTGGATATCTCCACCAAAATGAGACCTTCTTTGACCCTGGAACCTGTAACTACAGTGCTGGAAGTGGTAATAGCCAGTAGTCCACCCTAATAACCAGACAAGACCAGTATTAAGGTGAAACAAGAACCGACTTATTAACAAAAAACTCACAGTATTTACACACAATTGCCATCTGATAAGAGCTAATCCCATTAGGAAAACAATACCCCCCTCCAGACAGTCTGGCACCTTCATAGAGGCCATAGGAACATAGAGATCCCGGCAATGGATAGGTTGTTGTTTCAGGGTGACCCCAAGGAAGCAGCGGCTATTCCAGGGTCCAAAAAGCGTCATGATCTGTTACTGGGGACCAGCGCAGTAGCCTGGGAAAGGAACTCAGGAACAGTCCAAGGTGGGGATGTCAAAAACTCCAGGTTTCTGAGTGATCTCCCTCACCCCAACCCAAGTGTCTTGATCCGTTACTGGGGACTGGAGTGGTAGCCTGGGAAAGGAACTCAGGAACAGTCCAGGTGGAGGTGTCAAAAACCCCAGGTTCCTGAGTGAGCTCCCTCACCCCAACCCATGCCCATTGAATGTATGTTAAGTTCTCAAAAGAGCGGAGCTCTGGAGCAAGGGGCTTTCAGAGCAACCTAGGTTAAAGGCCAGCGGGAATTTCTGGCGATCCCAGCCAGCGAAAAGTTCCATAAGATTCCGGCTGGGACCCGGCCAGGCAGAAAATATTCCAACAGCCCCTATATCTGACATGGGGACAAAACAGTACTAGTATTTCAAAAGCCCCTATAGCTGACATGAGGACAACACAGCACTAGTATTCCAACCTTCCCCATACCTGGCATAGGGACAATAAAGCACTAGTATTCAAACAACCCATATACCTGACATGGACACAATCCAGCACTAGTATTTTAACAGCCCCTATACCTGACATGGGGACAATACAGCACTAGTAATCCAACAGCTCCTATACCAGACATAGGGACAACACAGCACTAGTATCCCAACAGCCCCAATACTTGACATGGCAACAATAAAGCATTATTATTCTGCATCTTTGTAAGATTCTACAGGTCTACATACATATAAACACATACAGATATGCATGTGGAAACATGCATATACACTCTATTACAGGGAGGTTCCTGGTCTTTTTTAATAAATGTATATAAAAATAAATGTTCACCCACCGCCACATCACTACATCTTCATTTGTGTATCCACATGTACAGTTCATTAGCATACACAATTCAATTGGGTACAATTTCCATGATCACCGCTGCTGCCACTTCTCACCACGGTAATTTTTACTAATATTGCCTTTTTGCATATGTGTATTGTGCTCTCTGTATCTGTTTGGTTAGTTCTATATTTAATGTTGTAGCTTGCTGGCAGAATACAATGTTCCTTTTAAAAAAATTCACATAAAAATACGAACATGCTTCTCTGCTGGTCTTTCACTTGTATGATAGAAAGTTTAAATACAATGCCCCTGTAACTTACTATATACAAAACATAAATTATGCTTACCTGATAATTTCCTTTTCTTCTGATGGAAAGAGTCCACAGCTGCATTCATTACTTTTGGGATATAAGAACCTGGCCACCAGGAGGATGCAAAGACTTAAATATTCCTCCTACTCCCCTCATCCCCCAGTCATTCTGCCGAAGAACAAGGAACAGTAGAAGAAAGATCAGGGTGAAAGGTGCCAGAAGAATAAAAAGGACGCCCCACATAAGTTACGGGTGGGGAGCTGAGGACTCTTTCCATCAGAAGAAAAGGAAATTATCATCAGGTAAGCATAATTTATGTTTTTCTTCTTAAATGGAAAGAGTCCACAGCTGCATTCTTTACTTTGGGAAAACAATACCCAGCTATAGAGGACACTGAATGCTAAGACAGGAGGGTACAATAGGCAGCCCATATTGAGGGCACCAGACCTGAACCTCTACCCAATAAAAAAAAATGCTTCATCCGAAGCCGAGAAAATTTTGAAAGGAAAAGCCCCAAGGACACTGACTCACAGCTAGTCCAAAAGCCAAACTAGAGACCATAAAAACAGACTCAACTTAGCCAACAATCAGGGCCGCCATCAGGGGGTGACAGGGGTGACTCCTGTCAGGGGCCCAATGGGCCAGGGGGGCCCCATGAAGCAAGAATTATAAAAAAAAAATAATAATTTGGCAGCCACCAGTGGATACTACAGCAGAGTGCTAATTGAGCATGGGAAATGTTAGTACAAGGAGTAAAGTATTAGCATTTGAGAGGATTTCTGAGTGTGCACTAAACCTCTATGCACAGGGTGAGACAGACTTGGCACTTTGTACAGTGTGTGCCTTAGTCAGACTGCAGATCACTTTTATTTGCAGAGGAGGTAGGACTTACTTAGCAAATGTTTTTTATTTCTTTGTGCAATTTCGAATTGTAACTTCAGTGTGGTAGTAGTTGTATGGTGGGGCCAGGGGTCCATATAAACACATTTTTTTAGCAGCAGTGTATTTATGATTATTTGAGAATGCTGTAGAAATTCTATATTTAAAACCATGCAGAAATATTTCTTCCTCAATACACAAATGGTAGGTGCCCTTTTGGCAGATATGCTTTTTTTTTATTTATATATATATATATATATATATATATATATATAATATATATAATAAATATATATATATATATATATATATATATATATATATATATGCAAGGAGGCATTTTATCTAAGATTTTTACATCTGCATAAAATGTTATACTCTCAGACTAAGATTGCTCAGTGTTTGAAATGAGACAGGTTAACTTAAAACTGTTCAGTTTACACTACAGCTGACTTAATTTTGAAATACATACCAACAAGCCTAAATCCTGCATTTAACCAGATCTAATGGTATGAGTACCACAGCTTATGGTTCCACCAAGACCATATAGAGTACAGCATTTTCAAAATCCATAAGTACAGCTGACAGATGGGAACTATATTTGAAGTGGTGCTCTTGGTTGGGGAAAATGGGGGAAAAACAAACAAACATATGTCAACCTTTTAAAAGTACTTTTCTTCATCTAGACATCTACCCAGATCACTGATGTACTATTTTAAATTCACAGAATTATTTTTGTTTGCACATTTACAAATACGATTCTTTAAAAAGTGATCTGCATTTTTTTTATCATGCATGTCACACACTGTTGATTTAGGGGATGCAAGGTGCATAAATGATTCCTCCTGTGAGTGTTTCTGTGGGTGTCTGTGTTTATGTATTTGTGCTTTGGTTTGTGTCTCTATGAGTGTGTATGTATTTTTTTTTGTGGATTTCTCTGAGAGGGTGGGTGTGTATGTCTTTGTGCATTTTCTGTGGATGTCTGTGAGGGTGTGTGCATATGCCTTTGAGCTTTTTCTATGGGTGTCTCTGTGAGGGTGTGTGTATGTTTTTCTTTGTGTATTTTCTCTGGATGCCTCTGTGAGAGTGGGTGTGTATGTCTGTGTTTTCTGTGGATGTCTCTGTGAGGGTGTGTATGTATGTATGAATGTCTGTTTTCTGTGGATGTCTCTGTGAGGGTGTGTGTTTTATGTGGGTGTCACTGTGAGGGTGTGTGTATGTATGTCTTTCTGTGTTTTATGTGGTTGTCTCTCTGTGTGTGTATGTCTTTGTGTGTTTCCTGTGGGTGTCTCTGTGTTTCTGTGTGTATGTCTCTGTGTGTTTTCTGAGGCTGTCTCTGTCAGTGTTTCCTTGGGTGTATGTGCAAGTTTGAGTTTGTGTGTGTGTGTCCATTGTCTGTTCCTTTTTAGGAAATTTTGACCTTACTACTGATTATTCACATCTTTCTACAGACTTTGAGACTAATGAGACCTTTCCGGAAGTCACCTAATCCACCATTTAACCTTTAAATGATTGTTTAGGCAGTTCAGGGCCCTTCCTTTCAGCCACTGCATGCTGTTGTCATCATTTAGTTGGCATCTTCCATTACAAAAAGATAATCAGAACTCCATATTGTTTTCTAAATCTCCTTTTTTTTACAAAACTGTAGTCTACCTCATTACAGGTCAATGTAAACAAGTGCTGAGTGTCTGTTTGGGTGTCTGTGTCTAAGTGTGTTTCTTTGTGTGTCTGCTAGAGTGTCTATATGTGAATCCTTATGTGTGTGTTGATTTAGGGGATGCAAGGTGCATAGATGTTTCCTCCTGTGAGTGTTTCTGTGGGTGTCTGTGTTTATGTCTTTGTGCTTTGGTTTGTGTCTCTATGAGTGTGTATGTATCTTCTTCTGTGGATCTCTCTGAGAGAGTGGGTGTGTATGTCTTTGTGCATTTTATGTGGATGTCTGTGAGGGTGTGTGTATGTTTTGTCTTTGTGTATCTTCTCTGGATGCCTCTGTGAGGGTGGGTGTGTATGTATGTGTTTTCTGTGGATGTCTCTGTGAGGGTGTGTGTGTGTATGTCTGTGTTTTCTGTGGATGTCTCTGTGAGGGTGTGTGTTTTATGTGGGTGTCACTGTGAGGGTGTGTGTATGTCTTTGTGTGTTTTCTGTGGATGTCTCAGTGAGGGTGTGTGTATGTATGTATTTTTGTGTTTTATGTGGTTGTCTCTCTGTGTGTGTATGTCTTTGTGTGTTTCCTGTGGGTGTGTTTGTGTGTGAGTATGTCGCTGTGTGTTTTCTGACGCTGTCTCTGTCGGTGTTTCCTTGGGTGTATGTGCAAGTTTGAGTTTGTGTGTGTGTCCATTATCTGTTCCTTTTTAGGACATTTTGACCTTACTACTGATTAGTCACATCTTTCTACAGACTTTGAGACTAATGAGACCTTTCCGGAAGTCACCTAATCCACCATTTAACCTTTAAATGATTGTTTAGGCAGTTCAGGGCCCTTCCTTTCAGCCACTGCATGCTGTTGTCATTATTTAGTTGGCATCTTCCATTACAAAAAGATAATCAGAACTCCATATTTTGTTTTCTAAATCTCCTTTTTTGACAAAACTGTAGTCTACCTCATTACTTGTCAGGTCAATGTAAACAAGTGCTGAGTGTCTGTTTGGGTGTCTGTGTCTGAGTGTGTTTCTTTGCATGTCTGCTAGAGTGTCTATATGTGAATCCTTATGTGTGAGTGTGTGTGTGTTTCAGTGTATGAGTGTGTCTGTGAGTTTGTATGTTACTACCTTTACAACATTTCCAATTTTAAATAGACACAGAATAAAGTGCATATATGTTTTAGTCACTTGGTCAAAAATTGCACATGTCAAAGGGGGGGGGGCTGATAAATGGTTAAGTCAGGGGCCCAAAATTTCTAGTGGCGGACCTGCAGATGAGTGTAAGTGTGTGACATGTCTGTTGAAAACAGCACAGGTGAAGTGTACATGTGTGACATGTCTGTTGGAAGGAGGGGATAGGAAAGCAGTTTACATGTGTGGCACTTCAGAGGGATGTAGGGCAAAGTGAGTGTTTGTGTGTCATGTCTGTGGGAAGCAGGACACATATATTGTACGTGTACCACATGTGAGGGTTGCAGGGCAGAGGTGAGTGTACGTGAGAGATGTGTCTGCAGGAAATAGGACACAGGGGAGTGTATATGTGTAACATGTTTGAGGCACACAGGACACAGGTGAGTGTACATGTCTGATGTGCATGTTCACTAATAAAGTTTATTTTACATATTATATATTACCTTTTGTATAAAATGATAATCTGGTCTTCATTACAAGTAAATAATATAAAAAAATAAAACTGAATGTTTTGTGCACATAAGCAATAAGTATTTAAAGGGACACTCAAGTCAAAAATAAACTTTTATGCTTCAGAAGGAGCATGCAGTTTTAAGACACTTTCCAATGTACTTCCAACTTTATAACATTTTGCAGTCTTTTTATATACACACAAACTCACCGGGTATAAATATAATAGTCTATGATTGGCTAATGTGTGTCACATGATACAGATGGAGAAAAAATAAATGTGAGTGCTTATTTGAAATTCAGAGTAGATGTTATTGCCTTTTTTATTATGCATTTGTTAATTATGCAAGTGTACTGTATTTAGTGTTCCTTTAAGTTGCATATTAACCCTTTCCTGTGATGTAAATACTCTTAGCCTTTTTTAAGTAAATTCGTTAACTGTGGTGGTTTGATGTTATTTTGGAGATTTGTCACAAGTTGATATCCTTTTGGTTTATCTGTATTGGGGTCTTTAAAGGGACATAATACTCATATGCTAAATCACTTGAAACTGATGCAGTATAACTGTAAAAAGCTGAGAGAAAAATATCACCTGAGCATCTCTATGTAAAAAAGGAAGATATTTTACCTCAAAATTTCCTCAGCTCAGCAGAGTAAGTGCTGTGTAAAAAGTTATACCCAGCTGCAGGTAAAAAAAAAAAAAATGAAGAAATTAACTGCAGTCAATCAGCATCAGCAGTGCTGAGGTCATGAACACTTTTACTGTGATCTCATGAGATTTTACTTAACTCTCATGAGATTTCATAGTAAACTTCCTTAAACTGAATAGGGAAATAATGAGTGTACACGAAGCTCACTCCCTTGGCTGTCCTGGGACAGGCATACTGATTTGCTGCTTAAAGTCCTTTGCAATGGGGTTTGAATACTTAGGACATTTTGAGTTATGTCCAGTAAACTGCCCTTAAACCTTAGCATGGAAGCTGAGAAAGGTCTAGTTGTCACAGTGTCTACTGCAGGTGTAGGGGACTGACTAAATCAGAACAGTTTATTTGATATCATGATAAAATAATGATGTATTTATTAACATTACTCCCATTGTGTTTCTTATTGACAGGTGAATCCACAAGCTGCAATAATCCTAGTCATAATCAGGGTGCAGATGCTTCTTTACATCTTATTCAAAATCAAAGAAGTCTTGTGGGAAATGTATGTTCTGAATGTGGGACATGTTTTCTTACAAAATCACATCTTTATAAACATCTAAAAATTCATAAAGAAGAAAAGCCATTGTCCTGTACTATATGTGAGAAATGTTTTAAACATAAAAAAACTCTTGTTGCTCATCAGAAAATTCATACAGGAGAAAAAAGATTTTTATGTTCTGACTGTGGGAAATATTTTACTCGGAAATCACATCTTATTGATCATCGGAAAATTCACACAGGAGAGAAAGCATTTTCCTGTTCTGACTGTGGGAAATGTTTTACTCAGAAATCAAATCTTATTACGCATCAAAAAATTCATACAGGAGAAAAAGGATTTTTATGTTCTGACTGTGGGAAATGTTTTACTCAGAAATCAGATTTTATTAGGCATCAAAAAATTCATACAGGGGAGAAAGAATTTTCATGTTCTGAATGTGGGAAATGTTTTACTCGGAAATCACAACTTATTCGCCATCACAAAACTCATATTAAAATAAATCAGAATTTAACCGCATAAGTGCCGAGGGTGAAATGTAGTTGTCACCCACACAATACCAAGTGCTGATGATGACTGCATGTGACCCCCTTGGGTGTGCAGTTTTGGAGCTGTTTGAGGTCCCTTCTGCACCTCAGGCGTTTATGAGGTGACCCCCAGGGTGGATTTGAATTAAATCACAAGTCATTAATAGCGATTTAAATAATGGTTTTCAGTTTTAGAATAATAACTTTCTCATGACACGATGAGTCCACGGATCATCTAATTACTAATGGGAATATCACTCCTGCCCAACAGGAGGCGGCAAAGAGCACCACAGCAAAAGATGTTAAATATCACCTCCCTTCCCTCCAACCCCAGTCATTCTCTTTGCCTGTGTTAGAGCAAGGAAGTGGTAAAGTTTGGTGTTAGTAAAAGATTCTTCAATCAAGAGTTTATTATTTTTTAAGTAGTACAAGTTTGTGCTGCTTTGTTCTGGGGTTTAGCCGTAGTCCATATCAGTCTCTTCAGTAGAGCAGTGGTGGCTTTAGAGCAATGGGAACTTGTGGGACATAATTCTCACTGCACCTCCCATATATTTATGCTGCCCTAATCCTGAAAGCCTGAGTAAAATTACTCAGTCTTTATTGCTTTTTCCACAGGTCCAATGTGAGGGAGAGGACCTCTCAAACCTGGTGAGCTGCCTTGCTGTCGGGCAGATTAATGAGGTGAGTGCTATCTTAATATTCTGGGGAAGTAAGAAGACTGAGAGAAGATTAAGGCACTTTATTTATTAAGATGGGACACATCAACTCTTCTATAACATAGAGGGGACTTATGTTGACAGTTTATTAGGCAGGCACTGGGGCGGTTAGAAATTGGGCTCAGTTTGCTTGGTGGTTTTCACTGCTCCCGGGGGTTTATTTCTAAAACAAGATGCCGACCGGGAGATTTCCCTTTTTGACACACCCATGATGGGTGGACCTTTGGGAGGTGGCAATTGGTGTTGCGCACCACTTTTACTTTCTTCCTGTGACCGGGGGGAAAGCGTTTACAGTCTCAGCTAAGATTGCGCAGCTTTGGCTAAGGACTTGCGTTTCTAGAACCAGAGAGCGGTTCCATACATCTACTGCCTAGTTCCGGATCTTCAGTAACATTTTTTTTCTGTTTAAATTTTCATAAAAGATTTAGAATTTTTACTTGATTTGTTGATCCATTGTGAGACAGAATGGACCAAGAGGCCCTGCAAAATGTCACTTGTTCTTTATGTTTTGATGCCAATGTGGAACCACCAATCCCTTTCTGTTCTTCCTGTATTGAAAGAACTTAATTATAGGGATAGACTTTTTTTCTGAGCCAACATTTTCTAAGGCAGATGCTGTTCAGGAGTCTAATGACAATGTTCAATATAGGCCGCAGCTTTCTCCTCAAGCATCCCAAATTTTACCGCCAACACATGCAGTGCCCTGCGCTTCCTCTCTAACTTCTCCTGGAGTTACGTTGCAAGACATTGCTTCCCTCATGTCTTCTGCAGTCTCTGATGCGTTGTCTGCCTTTCCCATGTTGCAGGGAAAGCGCAAGAGTAAGAATATACATTCAGTTAGCAAGGTTACTGACGCAGTCGTTGCTATTTCGAATGCCCCCTCTTTTAAGCCTGAGGAGGAGGATACTTCGATAGCATCTGAGGGTGAAATCTCAGATTCGGACAGTGTAATTCCTCCTGCTGATACTGAAGTTGTATCTTTCAGGTTTAAGCTAGAACACCTCCGTCTGTTACTCAAGGAGGTTTTAGCTGCATTGGACGACAGCGACCGTGGTCGTAGTTAATCCTAAAAGATCCAGTAAGCTAAACAAATATTTTGATGTACCTTCCTCGGTACCTGTACTAGATAGACCTACAAAGATAATTGCTAAGGAATGGGATAGACCGGGTATCCCCTTTCCCCCATCTCCTATATTTAAAAAGATGTTGACTCTATCAAGGAGGCTTGGCAAACAGTACCCAAGGTAGAAGGAGCTATTTCCACTCTGGCCAAGAGAACTACTATCCCCATAGAGGATAGTTGTGCCTTCAAAGATCCTATGGCCAAAAAAATTAGAGGGGTTACTCAAAAAGATGTATGTACACCAGGGTTTACTATGGCAACCTGCTGTGTGCATTGCTACCGTCACTAGGGCGGCGGCATATTGGTTTGATGCTTTGGCTGATGCTATTAGGACAGACACTCCCCTTGATGAGATCCAGGATAGGATAAAAGCCCTTAAGTTGTCTAATTCCTTTATTACTGATGCTTCCCTACAGGTTATCAAACTGGGAGCAAAGATTTCAGTTTTTGTTGTACTAGCCCACAGAGCTTTATGGTTAAAACCTTGGTCTGCGGATGTGTCATCCAAGTCTAAACTTTTGGCGATTCCTTATAAGGAAATTACCTTGTTTGGACCGGGTTTGACGGAAATTATCTCTGATATCACAGGAGGAAAGGGTCATCTTCTCCCTCAGGATAAGAGAAACAAACAGAATGGACGTCAGAGTAATTTTCGTTCCTTTCGAAATTTCAAGGGAAATTCTTCCTCTTCCAAGCAAGAACAGTCCAAACCTTCCTGGAGACCTAATCAGTCTTGGAACAAAGGAAAGCAATTCAAAAAGCATGCTTTTGAATAAAAAAACAGCATGAAGGGCCTGCCCCCGATCCGGAAACCGGATCTTTTGGGGGGCAGGCTTTCCTTCTTCACTCAGGCTTGGGTTCGAGAGACGTGCAGGATCCCTGGGCAGTGGACATAGTGTCCCAGGGATACAAACTAGAGTTCAAGAATTTTCCTCCCAGAGGCAGGTTTCTACTGTCAAGATTATCTGTAGACCTGACAAAAAGAGAGGCATTCTTACACTGTGTACAGGACCTCCCCGACCTAGGAATGATAGTTCCTGTTCGGATGCAGGAATAGGGTCTGGGATTTTATTCCAATCTGTTCGTGGTTCCCAAAAAGGAGGGAACTTTCAGACGAATTTTAGATCTCAAGAGTCTAAACAAATTCCTCAGAGTACCGTCCTTCAAGATGGAAACTATTCGTTCCATTCTCCCTTTGGTCTAAGAGGGTCAATTTATGAAAACGGTGGATTTAAAGGACGCGTACCTGCATGTTCCAATACACAAGGATCATCACAAGTTTCTAAGGTTTGCATTTCTAGACAAACACTTCCAATTTGTGGCTCTTCCTTTCGGCCTTGCCACAGCTCCCAGAATTTTCTCAAAGGTTCTGGGATCCCTGTTGGCGGTGCTCCGATTGCGGGGCATTGCAGCGGCGCCATATCTGGACGACATCCTGGTTCAGGCGCCATCCTTTCAACAAGCAAGATCCCACACGGAAATGTTGTTATCTTTCCTGCGATCTCATGTATGGAAGGTGAATTTGGAAAAGAGCTCCTTAGTTCCAAATACAAGGGTAACTTTCTTGGGAACTATAATAGATTCCCTATCAAGGAAAATCTTTTTGACACATGTCAGATTCTTGTCTAGCGCTTCAGTCCTCTCCTCAGCCATCAGTGGCTCAGTGCATGGATGTAATCTGCCTGATGGTAGCGGCAATGGACATCATTCCGTTCGCTCGTTTACACCTCAGACCTCTGCAGTTAGACATGCTCAGTCAGTGCAACGGAGATTATGCGAATCTGTCTCCGTGAATACAGCTGCAGCAGGAGACAAGGGATTCTCTTTGGTGGTTGTCCCAGGATAATCTGTCCCAGGGAACCTGCTTTTGCAGACCCTCTTGGGTGATTGTGACGCCAGCCTTCTGGGATGGGGAGCAGCCTGGGGCTCTCTAAAGGCTCAGGGAACTTGGACTCAATTGGAGTCTGTACTGCCCATAAATATTCTGGAGCTGAGAGCAATCTTCAATGCTCTTCTGGCCTGGCCTTAGTTAGCCTCGCCCCGGTTCATCAGGTTCCAGTCGGACAACATAACTTCAGTGGCTTACATCAACCATCAGGGAGGAACACGGAGTTCCTTGGCCATGACAGAGGTAGCCAAGATAATTCAGTAGACAGAGACCCACAATTGTTGTCTGTCAGCAATCCAGATCCCAGGAGTGGACAACTGGGAGGCAGACTTCCTGAGTAGATAGACCTTTCACCCAGGGGAGTGAGAACTCCACCCGGAAGTGTTTTCCAGCCTGATTCTCAAATGGGGTCAGCCGGAATTGGATCTCATGGCATCTTGGCAGAATGCCAAGCTTCCGAGGTACGGATCGAGGTCAAGGGACCCTCAAGCTTTACTGATAGACGCCCTAGCGGTACCTTGGAATTTCAGTCTTGCATACCTATTTCCTCCATTTGCTCTGTCATTGCTTGAATCAAGCAGGAGAGGGTATCGGTGATCCTCATTGCACCAGCATGGCCTTGCAGGATTTGGTATACAGACCTGGAGGACATGTCATCTCTTCCACCTTGGAGACTTCCGTTGAGGAAGGACCTTCTACTTCAAGGGCCCTTTCTTCATCCAAATCTAGTTTCTCTGAAGCTGACTGTTCGGAGATTGAATTTTATCCAAGCTTGGATTTTTGGACTCGGTCATTGAGACCATGATTCAGGTTCGTAAACCTGTGACTAGAAGGATTTACAACAAAATATGGCGTAAATATCTATATTGGTGTGAATCCAAGGGCTACTATTGGAGTAGAGTTAGGATTCCTAGAATTCTGTCTTTTCTCGAAGAAGGTTTGGAGAAGGGCTTATCGGCAAGTTCCCTTAAGGGCCAAATATCTGCCTTGCCGATTTTGTTACACAAACGTCTGGCGGATGTTCCAGATGTGCAATCATTTTGTCAGGCCCTAGTTAGGATTAGGCCTGTGTTCAAGCCAGTTACTCCTCCTTGGAGTCTTAATTTAGTCCTTAAAGTTCTTCCGTTTGAGCCTATACATTCCTTAGATATTAAGTTGTTATCTTGGAAAGTTTTGTTTCTTGTTGCTATTTCCTCTGCTCGCAGAGTGTCAGAACTCTCGACATTACAGTGTGAGTCTCCTTACCTTATTTTTCATTCGGATAAGGTAGTTTTACGTACTAAATTAGGTTTTCTACTTAAAGTAGTTTCCGACCGGAACATTAATAAGGAGATTGTTGTTCCTTCCTTGTGCCCTAATCCATTTTGTTTTTTAGATTATTTTTCCAGTTTTATCAGACCATTACTGATTTGGTTATACTGTATATCATTAGATTTGCATACATAGATCATTGAAATTATTTGGAGGTGAACTATCTCCAGTTAAATTGGTTAATCGTTCATATTTTATCAACTTTTCACCTGTACTTTATTGAAAGGAGTAAATGATTACATTAATAATAACAATAAAAATAGTTTTATTTAACTAAAACAATATCATTATTTTTTATTTGTAATGCTTGCCCCTCCCACCTCACACTTAGGTCCTTGTACAGATCTATTCTACTCCAAACAATCTTCTATTCAGTGAGCTTCTTGAAACATCAAGGAGACCTAACTGGAGCAATTTTCCTTGATTTTGCAAAGGCCTTTGACACAGTAGACCACGACATACTACTGCTCAAACTAAACAACTCTGGTATTGCTGATCGTCCGTCAGGTTTCGATCATATGTATCGGATCGATCACAATATGTCTCCATTTCTGACAGCGACTCCCTCCCTCTCCCAGTCACGTGTGGTGTTCCCCAAGGTTCCATTCTCTGCCCCCTACTATTCACATTATTTATAAATGATCTGCTAATGTCTGCAAATCCTCAACTGTACACATGTAGGCAGATGACATGGTAATCTATGCAAACAATTCCAATCTGCCGCAGCTTGAAGCAGTGCTCCAAGATAAGTGGATCTCAAAAAACAAACTCTTCCTAAACACTGACAAAACTGTCACAATGATCTTTGGAACGGGACCTAAATTACACAAATTACAAAATTCCCATCTATGCATCAAAACAAAATTCAATTGCACGCTGACCGCAATCCACTCTTTCAAATATTTGGGTATGTTGTTAGGCCCCAATCTATCTTTTGGCCTCCACATAGAAAAACTTGCATCTAAAATTTATCCAAAACTAGGTGCCCTGTACAGAAACAAATCCTGCCTCAGCCCTACAGTAAAGGAAAAGATTGTACAGCAGATGCCTATCATGGATTACGGGGACGTAGTATACGCACCTGCACCGCAAACTCACCTTAATAAACTTAATACATTGTATAACTTGTTCTGCCGCTTTGTGCTACAATGTAACTACATGACCCACCATTGAGACATGCTAAAAGACCTAAACTGGCTGTCACTGGAATCCAGATGCACCCTCCATCTTTCCTGCCTTGTGTTTAGAAGCTTTTCTGAGAAGCTCCCACCCTACCTTAGCAGAATGCTCTCCCCGGCTGTTCCCACCTCCTATAACCTTCGATCCAGTACCAGCACATTATTTAGCTTGCCTCAATACAAAAATAAAGCAGCTCGATCCTCCTTTTCCTACAGAGCACCACAATTATGGAATGACCTCCCGCACACTTTAAAACCTTCCCCAAGCCTAATATCCTTTAAGAGATCCCTCTCTACATATCTCAAAACAGAATGCACCTGTCATGGTTGATTATATATTTCCTACCTGTTCTATGTTAAATTTCTGCATATATTGTGTATTATTATTATTATTGTTTTTGTATTTAATTGTACCCTATTGTATCAATGCAATGTTTTGTGGACCCAGGACATACTTGAAAACGAGAGAAATCTCAATGTATCCTTCCTAGTAAAATATTTTATAAATAAATAAACTTAGTATGGGTTGATTCTGTATACATAGTTTTGCAGGGGAGCAATGGCATTAAAGGAAAGTCAAAATTAAACTTTCATGATTTGGAATGAACATTCAATTTTTAACAATTTTCCAATTGACTTATCTAATTTGCTTTGTTCTTTTGGTATACATTGTTGAAATGCCTGCATAGGTAGGCATTACATTTTTATCCACCCTATGTGACCCAGTGTATTTTTCATCCAGGGGGGATCCAGGGTCAATATATAGGTTTGAATAGCCAAATAATCAACTGGAGCCTCCATGCTATTTTTAATTTCTGCTTATTTAAAAAATATTACCTAGTACACTCACCTGCAATAAAAAACAAACAAACGATCTAAAGAATCACTATTTACAATGTCAATCTTAAAAACTTAAGATTAAAAAAAAATGTAAAAAATTGTGTAATTTAATATAAATAAACCTGAGCCTAGGTCACCAGCTGTCACATCTGGAAGAAATTCCATGTAGTGACAGTATATCAGTAAGTACAGAATGTGCCATGTAGTAAAGTAAGTTAGCTGGGATTTAGTTACTTTACTAGCTGCAAATACGCCCCCATTGTAGCCAACCAAAATTCCCATGTTTTGTGTATTACACAAGTTTTGTTTTTTTTTAGTTTTAAAAATATAATCAAAAACATTACATGTGCATTGCAAATGCACTCACATCACAGTAACACCCCTTATACCTGACATGGGGACAATACAGCAGTAGTACTCCAACAGCCCCTATACCTGACATGGGGAAAATCTAGCAGTAGTATTCCAACAGCCCATTGACCTGACATGTGGATAATACAGTAATAGTATTCCAACAGCACCCAATGTTCTCCCCAGGACTTTTTTAGCAGGTGCACCACAGGGCTAATTTTACTGACAACCTTGCTAAAATTGTAGCCAATCTTAAACTACAATTAGCTAATATTAAAATTGTTCAATTTGTATTTAAATAAATTCTGTTAGATTATTCAATTAAATTTGTGTTTTGGATAGCTGAAAATTATAAAATATTAGAAAATATCACACTGCCCCCACCTGGCTACTTCATAATGCCACCTGGCTGCCAAAAAAATTCTATGGAGAACACTGAGTACATATACCTGAAATGGGGATAATACAGTACTAGTATTTCAACAGCCTCTATACTGGACATGGGGATAATGCAGCACATGTATTCCAACAGCCCATAAACCTGACATGGAGACTGTGACGGACTCCGGATACCCCGAATAGATATCTCCACCAAAATGAGACCTTCTTTGACCCTGGAACCTGTAACTGCAGTGCTGGAAGTGGTAATAGCCAGTAGTCCACCCTAATAACCAGACAAGACCAGTATTAAGGTGAAACAAGAACCGACTTATTAACACAAAACTCACAGTATTTACACACAATTGCCATCTGATAAGAGCTAATCCCATTAGGAGAACAATACCCCCTTCCAGACAGTCTGGCACCTTCATAGAAGCCATAGGAACATAGAGATCCTGGCAATGGATAGGTTGTTGTTTCGGGGTGACCCCAAGGGAGCAGCGGCTATTCCAGGGTCCAAAAAGCATCATGATCTGTTACTGGGGACCAGAGCAGTAGCCTGGGAAAGGAAATCAGGAACAGTACAAGGTGGGGGTGTCAAAAACTCCAGGTTCCTGAGTGAGCTCCCTCACCCCAACCCAAGTGTCTTGATCCGTTACTGGGGACCGGAGCGGTAGCCGGGGAAAGGAACTCAGGAACAGTCCAAGGTGGAGGTGTCAAAAACCCCAGGTTCCTGAGTGAGCTCCCTCACATCAACCCATGCCCATTGAATGTATGTTAAGTTCTCAAAAGAGCGGAGCTCTTGAGCAAGGGGCTTTCAGAGCAACCTAGGTTAAAGGCCAGCAGGAATCTCTGGCGATCCCAGCCAGCGAAAAGTTCCATAAGATTCCGGCTGGGACCCAGCCAGGCAGAAAAGATGTAAAGTGGGGTAGTGATCAGCTCTTTCAGGGCAAAGTTCAATTTCTGCAACAAACAAGAAGAACTGTTGGAAAACATAATCTAACTGGTGAAGGGATTGCCCTTGCAGCCTGGTATCCATAACCGTCGCAAACCCTGATGGCAGGGTGGAGGGGAAAGGGAAGGACCAGCGGCACAGCCTACCCAGAGTTAGACCACCGAATCAACCCTCTAGGCAGGTATAGGCCGCTGGTCCGTAACAGAGACAATACAGCACTAGTATTCCAACAGCCCATATTCATGACATGGGGACAATACAGAACTAGTATTCCAACAGCCCCTATACATGACATAGGGATAATAAAGCACTAGTATTCCAACAGCCCCTATATCTGACATGGGGACAAAACAGTACTAGTATTTCAAAAGCCCCTATAGCTGACATGAGGACAACACAGCACTAGTATTCCAACCTTCCCCACACCTAGAATAGGGACAATAAAGCACTAGTATTCAAACAACCCATATACCTGACATGGGGACAATCCAGCACTAGTATTTTAACAGCCCCTATACCTGACATGGGGACAATACAGCACTAGTAATCCAACAGCTCCTATACCAGACATAGGGACAACACAGCACTAGTATCCCAACAGCCCCAATACTTGACATGGCAACAATAAAGCATTATTATTCTGCATCTTTGTAAGATTCTACATATAAACACATACAGATATGCATGTGGAAACATGCATATACACTCTATTACAGGGAGGTTCCTGGTCTTTTTTAATAAATGTATATAAAAATAAATGTTTAAATGTTCACCCACGGCCACATCACTGCATCTTCATGTGTGTATCCACATGTACAGTTCATTAGCATACACAATTCAATTGGGTACAATTTCCATGGTCACCGCTGCTGCCACTTCTCACCACGGTAATTTTTACTAATATTGCCTTTTTGCATATGTGTATTGTGCTCTCTGTATCTGTTTGGTTAGTTCTATATTTAATGTTGTAGCTTGCTGGCAGAATACAATGTTCCTTTAAAAAAAATTCACATAAACAGTAAGTAAGTGAAAAGAGTAAGGGATATGGATGCTGACCCATTTATTATACCAATAATCACCCAACTGAGCAGTAGTAAATATGAGTAGAAATGGAGGTAAGCACCAGAGCTTAATACTAGAATCTTGGTCATAGGCAAAATATCAGCTTAAAAATCTCTCCTGACATGAAATAATATAGTTTTCCTGCTTTAATAATGGGAGACTATATGGCTATGTTTAAGATGTATGGGTTGCTTAAAAGTCTAGCCTTGGCAAATGTAAGGTCTTAGTTAAAATCCAAACTAAATGTTGGCAAAGACAAATAAAACAGTGTTCAATTACGGATTTAGTACGCCAAGATAAATGTAATACAGTATATTCAAAATGAATATGCCCACTCAAGTTCTTGTTCAGCAATAATTAGTTAGTAACTTGGTGAAGTCTCCTCAGTGAGTAAAACATTGAATTATGAAATTAGGGGTAATTATAAAGCTCTCAAATAATTTGTATAAGTGCAAAGTTAGAGCTTATACCAAAATATAGGATTCTGTGTAAGTTTTAATGCCTAACATCCTAGCCAACATGTAACTAGTGATGTCGCAAACCTAAAAATTTTGGTTCGCGAACGGCGTACTCAACTTCCGCAACTGTTC
This sequence comes from Bombina bombina, assembly GCF_027579735.1. Taxonomy (NCBI): domain Eukaryota; kingdom Metazoa; phylum Chordata; class Amphibia; order Anura; family Bombinatoridae; genus Bombina; species Bombina bombina. The sequence continues at coordinate 804,361,701 of NC_069502.1, read as the reverse complement.
GCTAACCTTACGAACCGCCATTGACTTCAATAGGCAGGCGAACTTTAAAACCAACAGGGACTCTTTCTGGCCACAATAGTGATGGAAAAGTTGTTTCAAGGGGACTAACACCTGGACTGTGGCATGCCGGAGGGGGATCCATGGCAAAACTCCCATGGAAAATTACATAGTTGATGCAGAGTCTGGTTTTTAGCCTTAAAGGGCATAAATCACCTAACATTCCTAAATAGTTTGGAATAACGTGCTTTAAAACATCAGGTATGATGTTGTATCGATCATGTAGTGCAAGTGTTACGCCCGCTTCACAGTGACAGACCAAACTCCCCGTTTAAAGGTACAGTCTACACCAGAATTTTTATTGTTTTAAAAGATAGATAATCCCTTTATTACCCATTTCCCAGTTTTGCATAACTAACACATTTATAATAATATACTTTTAACCTCTGTGATTATCTTGTATCTAAGCCTCTGCAAACTGCCCCTTTTTTCAGTTCTTTTGTCAGACTTGCAGTCTAGCCAATCAGTGACTGCTCCCAGATAACTTCTCGTGCACGAGCACAGTGTTATCTAAATGAAATACGTGAACTAACACCCTCTAGTGGTGAAAAACTGTTAAAATGCAGTCTGACAGAGGTGGGCTTCAAGGTCTAAGAAATTAGCATATGAACCTCCTAGGTTAAGCTTTCAACTAAGAATACCAAGAGAACAAAGCAAAATTGGTGATAAAAGTAAATTGGAAAATTGTTTAAAATTACATGCTCTATCTGAATCCTGAAAGTTTATTTTGGCCTAGACTGTCCCTTTAACGCACCGCAAACAACCGCAAACAGTCCATTTGCACAACCGCAAACTCCCCATTTGCACAAGGTTGGATACCAAGCTAGCCATGTCCCGCACTAACTTGGCAAGTGGGCCTGGCACACACGCTGGCAGGCAGGCAACTGCAATTAGATTACACTAGCAGACTGATGTTTCACAGTCAAATTTTTTTTTTTTTTCAATATTTACACTACTGTTACAACAAATATGAGTGGTGGCACTAACTTGGCAAGTGGGCTTGGCACACACACTGGCAGGCAGGCAGGCAACTGCAATTAGATTACACTAGCAGACTGATGTTTCACAGTCAAAAAAGTTTTTGTTTTAAATATTTACACTACTGTTATAACAAATATGATTGGTGGCACTAGTTGGCAAGTGGGCCTGGCACACACGCTGGCAGGCAGTCAACTGCAATTAGATTACACTAGCAGACTGATGTTTCACAGTTAAAAAAGTTTTTGTTTTAAATATTTACACTACTGTTACAACAAATGACTCTGAGTGGTGGCACTAGTTGACAAGTGGGCCTGACACACACGCTGGCAGGCAGGCAACTGCAATTAGATTACACTAGCAGACTGATGTTTCACAGTCAAAAAAGTTTTTTTTTAAATATTTACACTACTGTTACAACAAATTACTCTGAGTGGTGGCACTAGTTGGCAAGTGGGCCTGGCACACACGCTGGCAGGCAGGCAACTGCAATTAGATTACACTAGCAGACTGATGTTTCACAGTCAAAAAAGTTTTTTTTTACAAAATTTACACTACTGTTACAACAGATATGAGTGGTGGCACTTAGCAAGTGGGCCTGGCACACATGCTGGCAGGCAGGCAACTGCAATTAGATTACACTAGCAGACTGATGTTTCACAGTCAAAATTACACAGGCAAAAAAAAAAAAAAAAAAAAAGATGTTCTAGCTTTTTGAGGTGCTGTCGTTACAGCAGAGATCAGATGAGTCCTTCAGGACTGTAGTGGACACTGAATACACTAGCCTAGCTATGAATTTCCCTATAAAATCAGCAGCAGCTACACTATCCCTCCACTCACTAAGAATGCAGGATCAGAATGAATCTAAAATGGCTGCTGTCCAGGAGCTGGGAGGGTCTGGGAGGGAGTGTCTGCTACTGATTGGCTGAAATGTGTCTGCAGACTGTGAGATACAGGGTCAAAGTTTACTCAATGATGACGAATAGGAGGCGGATCGAACATCGCATATGTTCGCCCGCCGCGGCGAACACGAACAAGCTATGTTCGCCGGGAACTATTCGCCGGCGAACTATTCGCTACATCACTACATGTAACACAGACAGAGAAAATAGTAAAGTATTAAAGTTTAGGAGAAACACATGTATGCTAGTAAAGCCCAAACCAAAAAAGATATGAGGGGAACTAAATATAACTCCAGGATCATGTATTATCAGTAATATGATCAGTTCATATTTAATGTGATACTGATAATTAATTAAGGACATATTATATATATATATATTAGAGTGAGCTCTGGAAGGGATAATTATCTATTTGCATGACAGGTAGGGGAGTAAGATAGTCTAAACTGGAAGCCAAAGTCAATATGTTACTTGTCCTCCAGATGTGCTGAATATCTAATAGCATTATGGCAACAATTTAGTAAAATGCTTGGGTTAATATTCTTCATAACATACAATGACTACACTATTGCACTTTCAAAGGTAACTAGGAATGGGCCCTTTAAGGGAAATGTTCAGAAAAATGTACATAATATATTATCTCCCTTCAAGCACTTGTCTCAAAATTGGAGCATAAGTTGTAAAATTATACCCTTTTTAGTAGAAAGCATCTGATATATAGAGAAGAAAAAAAAGGTCATTTCGGCTAATAAAGCTTTGGTTGGTTAGACTGCAATATAACTATGTATACAGCTGCAAATAGAATAGTATATGGGGTGTAGGCCGCCCGTGTGAAGTATAAAGTAGTATTAGTAAATATACAATAGCTATACAGTCATAGTGATGGAGCATTGTAGCACAGGATATAGGTGTTTAAGTTATACACTTACCGCAAGGTTACTTAAACTAATTTAATTCTATCCCATTAAAGTTTAAGTATTGCCAATGTTCAACATATGTGGAACCAAGTAAAAACATCAATAAAATCCACTGGAGCTACATATAGGCTATGAAGTATCTGAGTTACAAGAGGGTCGCTTTAAGTTGTAAAATGTCTGCGTCTGTATGAGACGGTGCAGGTGCTTTACTATCTAGACTAGCAATTATTGCCTCGGATATAGATGAAGACTTATGTGGTATTGTTAATATTCATACAGTCCTATAGTTTTGGGATGCCTATAGACTTTGACTATTCTAGAATGAAAACCCAAAAAAGTAAGTCTCTAAGTTATATAGTTATCCTAGTGCTCCATCGTGGTATAGAAACTATGTATTGATAGAACATCTGTCTCATATGAAAAATAAAAAATAAACATGTCTTAGTTGAGAGGTATTAAACACTGCATGTACTCTCACTGAGTAGTAAGGGCATTGTAAAGCTTTGTTGTGAGCGGATAACCTTAGCCTCTAGATGCAGGCAAGATCAAAACACATGAACATTAAGTAAAACTATAGCAGTTGTATAACATTTCTTAACCTTATATATATTAACATTTGCAGCAGAGTAACTTATAGTCTAATACTGACCAATCAGATAGAACCTGTCACATAGTCCCTTAAGTATGCTCAAGGAAAATTTGCATAGTCCTCATATAAGACTATAAAAGTAAGAATATAGCCTATTCTTCAAATGTAATACAACATGGAGCATAAAAAATAAAAAATATTGAACATTAAAAGAAAGTAATGAGAAATAAAAATAGAAGCACTACGTAAGCTTGCAGTTCAATTATATAAGAATACTAGAAAAAATAAAATGAAACCAAAAATTTGAGCATCATACTAAAACAGTCGTCATTTACAGGTTACGATCAAAAGATTAGAGCAAAACAGTCTGCAAATCTGGGTTAGAGGGGAGTGTAATGTCCAGGATAATGAGATTGTCTTTGAGAAACCCTAGATGTTAAGACCACCAATAGAGCCGGGTGTGTGCAGCTAGTGTCCCAAATTCGTACCTAGGTATCAAGCTAGTAGATTACCAGTATAATGTGGAGAGCTGCATGGGACATTGGGACGTTACCCAATTCCCCTTCTAGTAGCGCTAATCTTGCAACGGCTGAAACAAGAGCGAAGAGCTGAGCAAAGGGTGGAAGGATATTGCCGGAAGAGTCCTCCTAAGTGCAACCCTGCCACCGGGGTGGAAGGTACCGGGTGAGTATACGAGATAAGGATCGCACCAATGCCTGCTAAGGAGGATCCCACAAGGAAGCTTAAGCTGCCGGTCGTCCCTAGCACATTAGATATTAGCATACCATGCATCGAGAGGCTGACCTCAATCATCCACGCTGGTAACTGTTTCCCCTCAGGCGCTCTCCTAGTCTCGGGAGTATAGGAGAGAGATGCGTTGTCCGAGTTTCCACATTTTTGGTGCCATAGGTAAGATTCTTGTTGCTTCATAGGTGGAGTTTGAAGAAGTACCAGGGAACACACATTAAACTCCCTCACGCTAAGAGGAGATCGCGGGCTGTTATATTGCACTTCATGCTCCTCTGTGGGTGCCATTTTCTTCTCCTTGAACAGCTGCTTTTTAGGGCGGGCTTTCATGATAAATGTAAGGCAAGCAATGTTAGTGTCCATTTTCTGATCTAAAGGGACTAGTAGAGCTAGCAATTCGTTATGAAGAGTCTCATCCATATTGAGAAGTTCCTTTGCTGCCTAGTATTAGTAGTCTGCAAACTGGCTCTTAGGCCGCAAACACTTGTGTGTCACTGCACCACGTCTTGCTAGAGTCCTGGTCGGATCTGCAAACCTCTGAAATGGGATGGTGATCCCTAGTGAGTGCTGCGATAGGATCAGTGTAGTAAGCTTATTTGTGTGGCGCTTCACAGGCCCGCAGATAACTTCTGTCCGTTCTTCATCCAAGTACCGTCAGGGACCTGGAAAGGAGATCCTCCACCCATGAAGGGTTGTCCCACCACTATATATATATATATATATATATATATATATATGGCACAAAGTGTAGAAATCTCCTTTTTATATAAAAATTGGCTTATTTAATTATTATGTTTGAGGAGCTCCGTGGAAAGACGTCTGAACTGCTCGGTTATTGGCTCCGCCCCCCTTCTGCATTTTTTTTATCATGCATGTCACACACTGTTGATTTAGGGGATGCAAGATGCATAAATGATTCCTCCTGTGAGTGTTTCTGTGGGTGTCTGTGTTTATGTCTTTGTGCTTTGGTTTGTGTCTCTATGAGTGTGTATGTATTTTTTTTTGTGGATCTCTCTGAGAGGGTGGGTGTGTATGTCTTTGTGCATTTTCTGTGGATGTCTGTGAGGGTATGTGCATATGTCTTTCTATGGGTGTCTCTGTGAGGGTGTGTGTATGTTTTTCTTTGTTTATTTTCTCTGGATGCCTCTGTGAGGATGGGTGTGTATGTTTGTGTTTTCTGTGGATGTCTCTGTGAGGGTGTGTGTGTATGTATGTATGTATGTCTGTGTTTTCTGTGGATGTCTCTGTGAGGGGGTGTGTTTTATGTGGGTGTCACTGTAAGGGTGTGTGTATGTCTGTGTGTTTTCTGTGGCTGTCTCAGTAAGTATGTGTGTGTATGTATGTCTTTCTGTGTTTTATGTGATTGTCTCTCTGTGTGTGTATGTCTTTGTGTGTTTCCTGTGGGTGTCTCTGTGTTTGTGTGAGTGTGTGTGTATGTCTTTGTGTGTTTTCTGAGGCTGTCTCTATCAGTGTTTCCTTGGGTGTATGTGCAAGTTTGTGTGTGTGTGTGTCCATTGTCTGTTCCCTTTTAGGACATTTTGACCATACTACTGATTATTCACATCTTTCTACAGACTTTGAGACTAATGAGACCTTTCCGGAAGTCACCTAATCCACCATTTAACCTTTAAATGATTGTTTAGGCAGTTCAGGGCCCTTCCTTTCAGCCACTGCATGCTGTTGTCATCATTTAGTTGGCATCTTCCATTACAAAAAGATAATCAGAACTCCTTATTTTGTTTTCTAAATCTCCTTTTTTTTTTTTTACAAAAACAGAATTTATGCTTACCTGATAAATTTATTTCTCTTGTGGTGTATCCAGTCCATGGATTCATCCTTTACTTGTGGGATATTCTCCTTCCCAACAGGAAGTGGCAAAGAGAGCACACAGCAGAGCTGTCCATATAGCTCCCCCTCTAGCTCCACCCCCCAGTCATTCGACCAAAGGTTAGGAAGAAAAAGGAGAAACCATAGGGTGCAGTGGTGACTGTAGTATAAAAAATAAAAACCACCTGTCTTAAAATGACAGGGCGGGCCGTGGACTGGATACACCACAAGAGAAATAAATTTATCAGGTAAGCATAAATTCTGTTTTCTCTTGTAAGGTGTATCCAGTCCCCGGATTCATCCTTTACTTGTGGGATACCAATACCAAAGCTTTAGGACACGGATGAAGGGAGGGAACAAGACAGGTACCTTAAACGGAAGGCACCACTGCTTGTAAAACCTTTCTCCAAAAATAGCCTCCGAAGAACCAAAAGTATAGAATTTGTAAAATTTGGAAAAGGTATGCAGCGAAGACCAAGTCGCTGCCCTACAAATCTGTTCAACAGAAGCCTCATTTTTAAAAGCCCATGTGGAAGCCACTGCTCTGGTAGAATGAGCACAAATTGTTTCAGGAGGCTGCTGGCCAGCAGTCTCATAGGCCAAACGGATGATGCTTTTCAGCCAAAAGGAAAGAGAGGTAGCGGTTGCCTTCTGACCTCTCCTCTTACCAGAATAGATAGCAAACAATGAAGTTGTTTGTCTGAAATCCTTAGTTGCTTGTAAATAGAACTTCAAAGCACGAACCACATCAAGATTGTGTAACCGACGTTCCTTCTTCGACGAAGGATTAGGACACAGAGAAGGAACAACAATTTCCTGGTTAATATTCTTATTAGACACAACCTTAGGAAGAAAACCAGGTTTGGTATGCAAAACTACCTTATCTGCATGGAACACCAAGTAAGGTGAATCACACTGTAGAGCAGATAACTCTGAAACTCTTCGAGCAGAAGAGATAGCTACCAAAAACAAAACTTTCCAAGATAAAAGCTTAATATCTATGGAATGTAAGGGTTCAAACGGAACCCCCTGCAGAACTGAAAGAACTAAATTCAGACTCCAGGGCGGAGCCACCGATCTATAAACAGGCTTGATTCTGACTAAAGCCTGGCTAAACGTTTGAACGTCTGGTACCTCTGCCAGACGTTTGTGAAAAAGAATAGACAAAGCAGATATCTGTCCCTTTAAGGAACTAGCTGATAATCCTTTCTCCAATCCGTCTTGGAGAAAGGACAAAATTCTGGGAATCCTAACCTTACTCCATGAGTAACCCTTGGATTCGCACCAAAAAAGATATTTTCGCCAAATCTTATGGTAGATTGTCCTGGTGACAGGCTTTCTAGCCTGAATCAGAGTATCAATAACCGTCTCAGAGAAACCACGCTTTGATAGAATTAGGCGTTCAATCTCCAAGCAGTCAGACGAGGAGAAATTAGATTTGGATGTTTGAAAGGACCTTGTATTAGAAGATCCTGCCTCACTGGTAGTGTCCATGGTGGCACAGATGACATGTCCACTAGGTCTGCATACCAGGTCCTGCGTGGCCACGCAGGCGCTATTAGAATCACCGAAGCCCTCTCCTGCTTGATTCTGGCAACCAGACGAGGGAGGAGAGGAAACGGTGGAAAAACATAGGCCAGATTGAAGGACCAAGGCGCTGCTAGAGCATCTATCAGCACTGCCTGGGGATCCCGGGACCTGGACCCGTAAAGAGGAAGCTTGGTGTTCTGATGGGACGCCATCAGATCCAGTTCTGGAGTGCCCCATAGCTGAGTCAGCTGGGCGAATACTTCCGGGTGGAGTTCCCACTCCTCCGGGTGAAAAGTCTGACGACTTAGAAAATCCACCTCCCAGTTGTCTACTCCTGGGATGTGAATTGCTGAGAGATGGCAAGAGTGATCCTCCGCCCATCTGATTATTTTGGTTACTTCCATCATTGCTAGAGAACTCCTTGTTCCGCCTTGATGATTGACGTAAGCTACAGTCGTGATGTTGTCAGACTGAAATCTGATGAATTTGGCCGCAGCTAACTGAGGCCATGCCTGAAGCGCGTTGAATATCGCCCTCAGTTCCAGAATGTTTATCGGGAGAAGAGCTTCTTCCCGAGACCATAAGCCCTGAGCTTTCAGGGAATCCCAGACTGCACCCCAGCCCAACAGACTGGCGTCGGTCATTACGATGATCCACTCTGGTCTGGGGAAACACATTCCCTGAGACAGGTGATCCTGGGACAGCCACCAGAGAAGAGAATCTCTGGTCCCCTGGTCCAACTGTATTTTAGGAGACAAATCTGCATGATCCCCATTCCACTGTTTGAGCATGCATAATTGCAGTGGTCTGAGGTGTATCCATGCAAAAGGGACTATGTCCATTGCCGCTACCATTAGTCCGATTGTCTCCATGCACTGAGCTACAGATGGCCGAGGAATGGAATGAAGAGCTCGGCAAGTAGTTAAGAGTTTTAACTTTCTGACCTCCGCCAGAAATATTTTCATTTCTACCGAGTCTATTAGGGTTCCTAGGAAGGGAACTCTTGTGAGGGGGGAGAGAGAACTCTTTTTGATGTTCACCTTCCACCCGTGAGACCTCAGAAAGGCCACTACAATTTTCGTATGAGACTTGGCTCTTTGGAAAGTCGAAGCCTGAATTAAGATGTCTTCTAAATAAGGCTCCACTGCTATGCCCCGCGGTCTTAGTACCGCCAGTAGGGACCCTAGCACCTTTGTGAAAATTCTGGGAGCAGTGGCCAACCCAAAAGGAAGAGCCACAAACTGATAATGCTTGTCCAGAAAGGCAAACCTGAGAAACTGGTGATGATCTTTGTGGATAGGAATGTGCAGATACGCATCCTTTAGATCCATGGTAGTCATATATTGACCCTCCTGGATCATTGGTAAGATTGTCCGAATGGTCTCCATCTTGAATGATGGGACTCTGAGGAATTTGTTTAGAATTTTGAGATCCAGGATTGGTCTGAAAGTTCCTTCTTTCTTGGGAACCACAAACAGGTTTGAGTAAAAACCCAGCCCTTGTTCCGCAATTGGAACTGGGTGGATCATTCCCATTGTATGTAGGTCTTCTACACAGCGTAAGAACGCCTCTTTCTTTGTCTGGTCTGTAGACAAACGAGAAACGTGGAACCTTCCCCTTGGAGGGGAGTCCTTGAATTCTAGAAGATATCCCTGGGATACAATCTCTAAGGCCCAGGGATCGTGTACGTTTCTTGCCCAGTCCTGAGCGAAGAGAGAGAGTCTGCCCCCTACTAGATCCGGTCCCGGATCTGGGGCTACCCCATCATGCTGTTTTGGAAGCAGCTGCAGGCTTCTTGGCCTGTTTACCCTTGTCCCAGCCCTGGTAAGGTTTCCAGGCTGGCCTGGGTTGTGAAGCGTTACCCTCTTGCTTTGTAGTAGGGGAGGGTGAAGCGAGGCCGCTCCTGAAATTCCGAAAGGAACGAAAATTATTTTGTTTGTTCTTTGTCTTAAAGGACTTGTCCTGAGGGAGAGCATGGCCTTTTCCCCCAGTGATTTCTGAAATAATCTCCTTCAATTCAGGCCCGAAGAGGGTCTTTCCTTTGAAAGGGATGTTCAAGAGTTTGGATTTCGACGACACATCGGCCGACCAGGACTTTAGCAATAGCGCCCTGCGCGCTAAAATGGCGAAACCTGAATTCTTTGCCGCTAACTTAGCTAGTTGGAAAGCGGCATCTGTAATAAAAGAATTAGCTAGCTTAAGAGCCTTAATTCTGTCCATAATGTCCTCATATGAGGTCTCCGTCTGGAGTGCATCTTCCAGCGCCTCAAACCAGAAAGCAGCTGCAGTAGTTACAGGAACAATGCACGCAATAGGTTGGAGAAGAAAACCTTGTTGAACAAAAATTTTCTTAAGTAAACCCTCTAATTTTTTATCCATAGGGTCTTTAAAAGCACAACTGTCCTCAATTGGTATAGTTGTGCATTTAGCAAGTGAAGAAACAGCCCCCTCCGGGACCGTCTGCCACGAGTCCCGCATGGGGTCAGATATGGGGAACATTTTCTTAAAAACAGGAGGGGGAACAAACGGAATACCTGGTCTATCCCACTCCCTAGTAACAATATCCGCAATCCTCTTAGGGACCGGGAACACATCAGTGTAAACGGGGACTTCTAGGTACTTGTCCATTTTACACAATTTCTCTGGAACCACCAAAGGGTCGCAATCATCCAGAGTAACTAATACCTCCCTGAGCAATAAGCGGAGGTGTTCTAGTTTAAATTTAAAAGCCAACGTATCTGAGTCTGTCTGAGGAGCAACCTTTCCCGAATCGGAAATTTGTCCCTCAGACAGCATATCCCTCGCCCCCATTTCAGAGCGTTGTGAGTGTATATCGGATACGGCTACTAAAGCGTCAGAATGCTCATAATCTGTTCTTAAAACAGAGCTATCACACTTTGCAGGTAACACGGGCAGTTTAGATAAAAACACTGAGAGGGTATTATCCATAACTGCCGCAAAGTCTTGCAAGGTAAAAGAGTTAGACGCACTAGAGGTGCTAGGCGTCGCTTGAGCGGGCGTAACTGGTTGTGACACTTGGGGAGAGATTAACGGACTAACCTCATTACCTTCTGCCTGAGAATCATCATGGGCCACATTTTTAAGTGCGACAATATGTTCTTTAAAATGTATAGACATATCAGTACAAGTGGGACACATTCTGAGAGGGGGTTCCACCATGGCTTCTAAACACATTGAACAAGGATTTTCCTTGGTGTCAGACATGTTTAACAGACTAGTAGTAAGATAAACAGGCTTAGAAATTACTTTAATCAAATAAAAACACACTTTGACAAAAACGTTACTGTGCCTTTAAGAGATTAAAAAGGCACACAATTTTGCAAAACAGTGAAAAATGCAGCAAACTTTTCGAAATTTTTACAGTATGTACCTAAAGCATTAGTAAGATTGCACCACTAGCAATAAAAACAATTAACCCCTTAATGCCCAAACCGGATCGACAATAAGCCAACAAACCAGTTAAAACAACATCAGCACCTTGCCACAGCTCTGCTGTGGCCCTACCTGCTCTTAGGAACCAGATTTGTGGGGAAAAAGCTTCTTATAGGCCCTCAAACTGCAGCAGGACTCTCCATGTGAAAAAGCCTGGACTTCTAGTCAAATATAACTGCGCATCTGAGGCGCAAAATTAGGCCCCTCCCACCTTACTCCGGTGCTGTAAGGCCTAAAGAAACACTCCTAAGTGGCCATGTGGGTAACAACCCCTGAAAGAAACCCAAAGGAACCTTCAAAGTGTCTCAAAAAACGAAATTTTTCAATAAAAAAAACGTTTGCCATTAAGTAGTGTCAACCAGCATAAACTAGCCCTGTTATGTAAGCTTGCAATTCCATACTTAGTCTCTGAATACAGCTTACCCTTCCCTAATGGGGATATTATCAGTCTTTTCTAGCATTATCACAGTCTTGTCTAGGAATAAATGACTGAACATACCTTTTTTTGCAGCCTAACCTGCAAACCGTTCCCCCCAACTGAAGTTTTCTTGTACTCCTCAGTCCTTTGTGGGAACAGCAGTGGATCTTAGTTACAACATGCTAAAATCATCTTCCTCCCTGCAGAAATCTTCATCTCCTTTCTGCTAGAGAGTAAATAGTACACACCGGTACCATTTAAAATAACAAACTTTTGCTTGAAGAAAATAAAAACTAGATTTCTAACACCACATTCACTTTACACTTCCATTGCTTAGAGCCGGCAAAGAGAATGACTGGGGGGTGGAGCTAGAGGGGGAGCTATATGGACAGCTCTGCTGTGTGCTCTCTTTGCCACTTCCTGTTGGGAAGGAGAATATCCCACAAGTAAAGGATGAATCCGTGGACTGGATACACCTTACAAGAGAAACTGTAGTCTACCTCATTACTTGTCAGGTCAATGTAAACAAGTGCTGAGTGTCTGTTTGGGTGTCTGTGTCTGAGTATGTTTCTTTGCGTGTCTATATGTGAATCCTTATGTGTGTGTTGATTTAGGGGATGCAAGGTGCATAAATGTTTCCTCCTGTGAGTGTTTCTGTGGGTGTCTGTGTTTATGTCTTTGTGCTTTGGTTTGTGTCTCTATGAGTGTGTATGTATTTTCTTCTGTGGATCTCTCTGAGAGGGTGGGTGTGTATGTCTTTGTGCATTTTATGTGGATGTCTGTGAGGGTGTGTGCATATTTGTGTGGCGCTTCACAGGCCCGCAGATAACTTCTGTCCGTTCTTCATCCAAGTACCGTCAGGGACCTGGAAAGGAGATCCTCCACCCATGAAGGGTTGTCCCACCACTATATATATATGGCACTAAGTGTAGAAATCTCCTTTTTGTATATAAATTGGCTTATTTAATTATTATGTTTGAGGAAAGACTCCGTGCTCCGTGGAAAGACATCTGAACTGCTCAGATATTGGCTCCGTCCCCCTTCTGCATTTTTTTTATCATGCATGTCACACATTGTTGATTTAGGGGATGCAAGGTGCATACATGATTCCTCCTGTGAGTGTTTCTGTGGGTGTCTGTGTTTATGTCTTTGTGCTTTGGTTTGTGTCTCTATGAGTGTGTATGTATTTTCTTCTGTGGATCTCTCTGAGAGGGTGGGTGTGTATGTCTTTGTGCATTTTATGTGGATGTCTGTGAGGGTGTGTGCATATGTCTTTGAGCTTTTTCTATGGGTGTCTCTTTGAGGGTGTGTGTATGTTTTGTCTTTGTGTATCTTCTCTGGATGCCTCTGTGAGGGTGGGTGTGTATGTATGTGTTTTCTGTGGATGTCTCTGTGAGGGTGTGTGTGTGTGTATGTATGTATGTCTGTGTTTTCTGTGGATGTCTCTGTGAGGGTGTGTGTTTTATGTGGGTGTCACTGTGAGGATGTGTGTATGTCTTTGGTTTGTGTCTCTATGAGTGTGTATGTATTTTCTTCTGTGGATCTCTCTGTGAGGGTGTGTGTGTGTATGTCTGTGTTTTCTGTGGATGTCTCTGTGAGGGTGTGTGTTTTATGTGGGTGTCACTGTGAGGGTGTGTGTATGTCTTTGTGTGTTTTCTGTGGATGTCTCAGTGAGGGTGTGTGTATGTATGTATTTCTGTGTTTTATGTGGTTGTCTCTCTGTGTGTGTATGTCTTTGTGTGTTTCTTGTGGGTGTCTCTGTGTTTGTGTATGTCTTTGTGTGTTTTCTGATGCTGTCTCTGTCTGTGTTTCCTTGGGTGTATGTGCAAGTTTGAGTTTGTGTGTGTGTCCATTATCTGTTCCTTTTTAGGACATTTTGACCTTACTACTGATTATTCACATCTTTATACAGACTTTGAGACTAATGAGACCTTTCCGGAAGTCACCTAATCCATCATTTAACCTTTAAATTATTGTTTAGGCAGTTCAGGGCCCTTCCTTTCAGCCACTGCATGCTGCTGTCATCATTTAGTTGGCATCTTCCATTACAAAAAGATAATCAGAACTCCATATTTTGTTTTCTAAATCTCCTTTTTTGACAAAACTGTAGTCTACCTCATTACTTGTCAGGTTAATGTAAACAAGTGCTGAGTGTCTGTTTTGGTGTCTGTGTCTGAGTGTGTTTCTTTGCGTGTCTGCTAGAGTGTCTATATGTGAATCCTTATGTGTGAGTGTGTGTGTGTTTCAGTGTATGAGTGTGTCTGTATGTTACTACCTTTACAACATTTCCAATTTTAAATAGACACTTAAGAATAAAGTGCATATATGTTTTTGTCACTTGGTCAAAAATAGCACATGTCAATGGGGGGGGCTGATAAATGGTTAAGTCAGGGGCCCCAAAATTTCTAGTGGCGGACCTGCAGGTGAGTGTAAGGGTGTGACATGTCTGTGGAAAACAGCACAGGTGGAGTGTACATGTGTGACATGTCTGTTGGAAGGAGGGGATAGGAAAGCAGTTTACATGTGTGACACTTCAGAGGGATGTAGGACAAAGTGACGGCTAGATTTAGAGTTCTGCGGCCAAAGGGGTGCGTTAGCTACGCGTGTTTTTTTTCCCCCACACCTTTTAAATAACGCTGGTATTGAGAGTTCTCTGAAGGGCTGCGTTAGGCTCCAAAAAGGGAGCGTAGAGGCATATTTACCGCCACTTCAACTCTCAATACCAGCGTTGCTTACGGACGCAGCCGGCTTCAAAAACGTGCTCGTGCACGATTCCCCCATAGGAAACAATGGGGCAGTTTGAGCTGAAAAAAAAACCTAACACCTGCAAAAAAGCAGCGTTCAGCTCCTAACGCAGCCCCATTGTTTCCTATGGGGAAACACTTCCTAAGTCTGCACCTAACACCCTAACATGAACCCCGAGTTTAAACACCCCTAACCTTACACCTATTAACCCCTAATCTCCCGCCCCCGCTATCGCTGACCCCTGCATTACACTTTTAACCCCTAATCTGCCTCTCCGTACACCGCCGCAACCTACATTATACCTATGTACCCCTAATCTGCTGCCCACAACATTGCCGACCCCTATATTATATTTATTAACCCCTAATCTGCCCCCCCATAACGTCGCCGCTACCTTACCTACACTTATTAACACCTAATCTGCCGACCGGACCTCACCGCTACTATAATAAATGTATTAACCCCTAAACCTAAATCTAACCCTAACCCTAACACCCCCCTAAATTAAATATAATTTTAATCTAACGAAATAAAATAAATCTTATTAAATAAATTAATCCTATTTAAAACTAAATACTTACCTGTAAAACAAACCCTAATATAGCTACAATAGAACGAATAATTATATTGTAGCTATTTTAGGATTTATATTTATTTTACAGGCAACTTTGTATTTATTTTAACCAGGTACAATAGCTATTAAATAGTTAATAACTATTTAATAGCTACCTAGTTAAAATAATTGCAAAATTACCTGTAAAATAAATCCTAACCTAAGTTACAATTAAACCTAACACTACACTATTAATAAATAAATTAACTAAACTACCTACAATTACCTACAATTAAATCAACTAAACTAAATTACAAAAACAAACAAACACTAAATTACAAAAAAAACAAACACTAAATTACAAAAAATAAAAAAAGATTACAAGAATTTTATACTAATTACACCTACTCTAAGCCCCCTAAAAAAATAACAAAGCCCCCCAAAATAAAAAAAATGCCCTACCCTATTCTAAAATAAAAAGTTTACAGCTCTTTTACCTTACCAGCCCTTAAAAGGGCCTTTTGCGGGGCATGCCCCAAAGAAATCAGCTCTTTTGCATTTAAAAAAACATACAATACCCCCCCACAACATTACAACCCACCACCCACATACCCCTAATCTAACCCAAATTCCCCTTAAAAAACCTAACACTAAGCCCCTGAAGATCTCCCTACCTTGTCTTCACCACGCTGGGTATCACCGATCCGTCCAGAAGAGGGTCCGAAGTCTTCATCCTATCCGGCAAGAAGAGGTCCAGAAGAGGCTCCGAAGTCTTCATCCTATCCGGCAAGAAGAGGACATCCGGACCGGCAAACATCTTCATCCAGGCGGAGTCTTCTATCTTCATCCATCCGGCGCAGAGCGGGACCATCTTGAAGCAGCCGACGCGGATCCATCCTCTTCTTCCGGCGACTCCCAACGAATGAAGGCTCCTTTAAGGGACGTCATCCAAGATGGCGTCCCTCGAATTCCGATTGGCTGATAGGATTCTATCAGCCAATCGGAATTAAGGTAGGAAAAATCTGATTGGCTGATTGAATCAGCCAATCAGATTCAAGTTCAATCCGATTGGCTGATCCAATCAGCCAATCAGATTGAGCTCGCATTCTATTGGCTGATCGGAACAGCCAATAGAATGCGAGCTCAATCTGATTACGAAATAAAATAAATCTTATTAAATAAATTAATCCTATTTAAAACTAAGTAGCTATTAAATAGTTATTAACTATTTAATAGCTATTGTACCTGGTTAAAATAAATACAAAGTTGCCTGTAAAATAAATATAAATCCTAAAATAGCTACAATATAATTATTCGTTATATTGTAGCTATATTAGGGTTTATTTTACAGGTAAGTATTTAGTTTTAAATAGGATTAATATATTTAATAAGATTTATTTTATTTCGTTAGATTAAAATTATATTTAATTTAGGGGGGTGTTAGGGTTAGACTTAGGTTTAGGGGTTAATACATTTATTATAGTAGCGATGAGGTCCGGTCGGCAGATTAGGGGTTAATAAGTGTAGGTAAGGTAGCGGCAACGTTGGGGGGGCAGATTAGGGGTTAATAAATATTATGTAGGTGTCGGCGATGTTAGGGGCAGCAGATTAGGGGTACATAGGGATAATGTAGGTTGCGGCGGTGTGCGGTTGGCAGATTAGGGGTTAATTTTTTTTATTATAGTGGCGGCGATGTGGGGGGGCCTCGGTTTAGGGGTACATAGGTAGTTTATGGGTGTTAGTGTACTTTAGAGCACAGTAGTTAAGAGCTTTATGAACCGGCGTTAGCCCATAAAGCTCTTAACTCCTGACTTTTTTCTGCCGCTGGAGTCTTGTCTTTAGAGTTCTAACGCTCACTTCAGCCAAGACTCTAAATACCAGCGTTAGAGAGATCCCATTGAAAAGATAGGATACGCAATTGACGTAAGGGGATCTGCGGTATGGAAAAGTCGCGGCTGGAAAGTGAGCGTTAGACCCTTTCCTGACTGACTCTTAATACCAGCGGGCGGTAAAAACCAGCATTAGGACCCCCTAATGCTGGTTTGGACGGCTAACGCAGAACTCTAAATCTAGCCGTAAGTGTTTGTGTGTCATGTCTGTGGGAAGCAGGACACAGATATTGTATGTGTGCCCCATGTGAGGGTTGCAGGTCAGAGGTGAGTGTACGTGAGAGATGTGTCTGCAGGAAATAGGACACAGGTGAGTGTACATGTCTGATGTGCATGTTCACTAATAAAGTTTATTTTACATATTATATATTACCTTTTATATAAAATGACAATCTTGTCTTCATTACAAGTAAATAATATAAAAAAATAAAACTGAATGTTTTGTGCACATAAGCATTAAGTATTTAAAGGGACACTCAAGTCAAAAATAAACTTTTATGCTTCAGAAGGAGCATGCAGTTTTAAGACACTTTCCAATGTACTTCCAACTTTATAACATTTTGCAGTCTTTTTATATACACACAAACTCACCGGGTATAAATATAATAGTCTATGATTGGCTAATGTGTGTCACATGATACAGAGGCGGAAAAAGGGGAGAAAAAATAAATGTGAGTGCTTATTTGAAATTCAGAGTAGATGTTATTGCCTTTTTTATTATGCATTTGTTAATTATGCAAGTGTACTGTATTTAGTGTTCCTTTAAGTTGCATATTAACCCTTTCCTGTGATGTAAATACTCTTAGCCTTTTTTAAGCAAATTCGTTAACTGTGGTGGTTTGATGTTATTTTGGAGATTTGTCACAAGTTGATATCCTTTTGGTTTATCTGTATTGGGGTCTTTAAAGGGACATAATACTCAGATGCTAAATCACTTGAAACTGATGCAGTATAACTGTAAAAAATATTACCTGGGCATCTCTATGTAAAAAAGGAAGATATTTTACCTCACAATTTCCACAGCTCAGCAGAGTAAGTTCTGTGTAGAAAGTTATACACGGCTGCTGCCCAGCTGCAGGTAAAAAAAAAAATGAAGAAATTAACTGCAGCCAACCAGCATCAGCAGTGCTAAGGTCATGAACTCTTTTACTGTGATCTCATGAGATTTCACTTAACTCTCATTAGATTTCATAGTAAACTTCCTTAAACTGAATAGGGAAATAATATGAGTGTGCACGAAGCTCACTCTCTTGGCTGTCCAGGACAGACATACTGATTTGCAGCTATGCAATGGGGTTTGGTATACTTTGAGTTAAAATATCTTTCTTTTTTACATAGAGATGTTCAGGTGTTATTTTCTAGTCAGCTTTTTACAGCTGTGCTGCATCACTTTCAAGTGTTTCAACATTTGGGTATCATGGCCCTTTACGCCTTTTCAGCTAAATAATCCTTCTCATCTATATGGTATAACAGAATTGCCTGAGTAACACAGCTGGCTGGGGAGCTGCTGATTATCCCAGAAGGTGTAGTTGACACATGAGTGAGATTCTTGTCTCTAATTAAAATTTCTATATTGCTTAGATCAGGCATGTCCAAAGTCTGGCCTGCGGGCCAATTGCGGCACGCGTTCCGGACTGATAAGGCCCCACAGATAAGTTGCCCAAATATAGATCTTACATCCCCCCTAGTGAGTCCCCGAGCGCCACTCAGGACTCCTGGGATCTCTCGCCGCAGGACTTGATGTCATCAGCCGGCCGACAAATCTCGCGAGATCTCGGACGTCGCAAGATTTGGGCTTTCCATCTCCCTGCGCCTCCACACACAGCCACAAGGGTGACCATTAAGAGCTATTGAAGAAGGAAAAAAAACTTTCATTTTTCAGCGTTGCAGGAAATAATGAACAGTTTTCCACAGGATAATATCAGTGTGCAAATGAGCAGGTATGCAGCAGACATCGCATCTCTGGCTGGGGAGTTTAAAGGGCGCTTTCAAGATTTTTCAGCTATTGAAAAGGAGATTAGCCTTTTCTCCTCTCCATTCTCTGTTAACCCCGATGATGCTCCAGATCAGCTGCAGCTCCAGCTCATTGAGCTGCATTGTGACAGCGAGTTACGCAGTCGTCACCAACAGCTCTCTCTTGTGAACTTTTACCGCCAACTGGATAAGAGCTGGTTTAAAAAAATTCACATTAGTGCAGGCAAGTTTTTTTTTTTCAATTGAGATGAGTACATTGTAAAATCTCAGTTAATGTCAGTAGGTCTAAATCAGTTATAAATATATTTGAACACATGTATACTTGGTGTTATGTTCCTGTTCACACATTTTTTTAACTTAAAAGTTGACAGACACCCTTTATTACTTTGCGTAATGTACTTTACAATGTTCCTGACATATTTCAGCTTCCTGTTTTTGTTTATATTAAAGGCATAGTGATTTAACACCTGTTTAGATTTGTCATCCAAGTCACAAAATGAAAAGTATGCAGTTTTCAATAAACTTTGCATAAAATAGTTAATTTGCATTTAATTTAAATGGTTTTAAAGAATGTCAGGCAAAATGGTCAGCCCTCGCACATGTTCACTTCATCAAATCTGGCACTCTTCGAAAAAAGTTTGGACACCCCTGGCTTAGATATACTACACCACCTGGGGCCATTTGCTTTGTTTTTGTTGTTCTAGAGTCAACCTAAGCACACAAGCATATGAGCAGTAGTTGTAAAGATTAGTTTATGGACTTAAATAATTGTATTACATTGGGTAGAAAAACAACATTCATTTCAATTTAGTTTGGTCTTCGACTAAGTGTGAATTCTTAGAAATAGTCCATAATGTCTAGTAAACTGCCCTTAAGCCTTAGCATGGAAGCTGAGAAAGGTCTAGTTGTCACAGTGTCTACTGCAATTGTAGGGGACTGACTAAATCAGAGCAGTTTATTTGATATCATGAAAAAATTATGTATTTATTAACATTACTCCCATTGTGTTTCTTATTGACAGGTGAATTCACAAGCTGCAATAATCCTAGTCATGATCAGAGTGCAGATGCTTCTTTACATCTTATTCAAAATCAAAGAAGTTACGTGGGAAATTTATGTTCTGAATGTGGGAAATGTTTTCTGACAAAATCACATCTTTATAAACATCTAAAAATTCATAAAGGAGAAAAGCTATTTTCCTGTCCTATATGTGGGAAATGTTTTAAACATAAAAAAACTCTTGTTGCTCATCAGAAAATTCATACAGGAGAAAAAAGACTTTTATGTTCTGACTGTGGAAAATATTTTACTCGGAAATCAAATCTTATTGATCATCGGAAAATTCACACAGGAGAGAAAGCATTTTCTTGTTCTGACTGTGGGAAATGTTTTACTCAGAAATCAACTCTTATTACGCATCAAAAAATTCATACAGGAGAAAAAGGATTTTTATGTTCTGACTGTGGGAAATGTTTTACTCAGAAAACAGATCTTATTAGGCATCAAAAAATTCATACAGGGGAGAAAGAATTTTCATGTTCTTACTGTGGGAAATATTTTATTCAGAAATCACATCTTATTAGTCATCACAAAACTCATATTAAAATACAACAGAATTTAACCTCCTAAGTGCCGGGGGTGATACGTAGTTGTTACCCACACAATACCAAGTGCTGATGATGGAGCGTGCAGTTTTGGAGCTGTTTGAGGTCCCTTCTGCACCTCAGGCGTTTGAGGTGACCCCCAGGGTGTATTTGGATTAAATCACTAGTCATTAATAGTGATTTAAATAATGGTTTTCAGTTTTAGAATAATAACTTTTTAGATTATTTTTCCAGTTTTATCAGACCATTACTGATTTGGTTATATATCATTAGATATGCATAGATAGATCATTGAGATGAATGAAATTATTTGGAGGTGAACTATCTCCAGTTTAATTGGTTAATCGTTCATATTTTATCAACTTTTCACCTGTACTTTATTGAAAGGAGAAAATGATTACATTAATAATAACAATAAAAACAATATAATTAATTTTTATTTTTAATGCTTGCCCCTCCCACCTCACACTTAGGTCCTTGTACAGATCTATTCTACTCCAAACAATCTTCTATTCAGTGAGCTTCTTGAAACTTAGTATGGGTTGATTCTGTGTACATAGATTTGCAGGGGAGCAATGGCATTAAAGGAAAGTAAAGTCAACATTAAACTTTCATGATTTGGAATGAACATTCAATTTTTAACAATTTTCCAATTGACTTATCTAATTTGCTTTGTTCTCTTGGTATCCATTGTTGAAATGCCTGCATAGGTAGGCATTACATTTTTATCCACTCTATGTGACCCAGTGTATTTTCCATCCAGGAGGGGATCCAGGGTCAATATATAGGCTTGAATAGCCAAGTGATCACCTGGAGCCTCCATGTTAATTTCTGCTTATTTAAGAAATGTTACCTAATACAACTATAGATCCACAACAGTTTTGACTATGGAGTTTTGAAAAAAAATCTCACTGTATTGTTTACATCCTTGTTTATTTAAATTGTAATAACAATAAATCCATCAGAGAGATAGCAGGAACAAAGGAGTGGCCAAATCAACAGTTTGGTACATTCTGAGAAATAAAGAACACACTGATGAGCTCTGCAACACAAAAAGGCCTGATCAGCCACAGAAGACAACAGTGGTGGATGATTGTAGGATCCTTTCCATGGTAAAGAAAAACCTCTTTAAACAGATTAAAAGAGAAGATATGGGTAGGCGCAGAGGGTGTTCTAGCCACTCTCCTAAATAAGCTCCTCACTAGCTTATAATATAATAGGAAAAACAATTAAAAGGTATTGCGTTAGCTAAAAAAGCTAACACAATACCAATAAATTCAAGCTGATAGAAGCTGACACACTATATGTCCCTTATTCAAACAGTTAAATATTTATTGGAGCATATCTAAAACATATATATAAAAACATATATTAAATCCACTTCTATAGGGACCTTTATTAATCATAGTAAAAACATATATATAAATAAATAGGGGCGTCTTCCTATATTTAGCTAGCATAAAATTGAGCACCTTTCAAAGTTCGAGTTAAAAGTCCTGCATATATTATATTATAAAAGCCACCTTATTTTCAATCCTGTCAGTATATTGTAATCCTTAGATACTTTGTATCAGAAATGAATCCCAGCACATTTGTAGTTTGTAACCACTGTATCAGCTGACTTCCCAGTGTATCACTGTGTTTCAGAAATGCCAAAAGTTGCAGTGTGTGAGTATAGACACTCTATTGGAGGAGTATCATATTTATGAATACTAAGGAACTTCACCATCCATCACTGATTTATATTGTGTTGATTGTAGACATGATTTGTCCCATCAAGATATAGAGTAGCAATGTTTCAGTCGACTCCATATACTAATATTATCTAATGTATATTAGTAATTATTTTTTATTTGTGATCTCTCTTTATATATATATAACCAACCAAAAATCCAGCACTAGAAAGTAACAAGGTGTGCACGCTTCCGGAATACTGCACTGTATTCCACACAATATAAAGTCATAAAAAAGAAGCAGCACCAGCCAGGTAGTTTCCAACAGATTTATTCG
Organism: Bombina bombina; assembly: GCF_027579735.1. Classification (NCBI taxonomy): domain Eukaryota; kingdom Metazoa; phylum Chordata; class Amphibia; order Anura; family Bombinatoridae; genus Bombina; species Bombina bombina. The sequence goes on along the minus strand of NC_069502.1, from coordinate 804,339,508 downwards.
TGCAGTATGCACAGTGAACAGCCAGACCAACAAACAGCAACGTTTCGGACTTAGTCCTTAATCATGCATAGTTACACCTGGAGATAATGCAGCTTAAATACACATGTAAACCACACCCATACCTAAAAACACCTTTGACATACTGAAAGTTAGCACCATCTAGTGGTCATATATAAAACTTTTTTAACAGAATATGAAAAGTCAGGTTAAACACATATTGCTCCTAACAAATCTAAGAACCATTTCAAACATATTGACATTTCAAACAAATTTTTAAGATAATCAATAGATCCTACACTCTATAGACATAGAGACCAATCCAGTTCTCTATTCATACCTTTTGGATGCATGGTATCCAATCTATTGATCCAATAGGCCTCCCTAATTTTTAGTCTCTTTGCTCTATTGCCACCCCGCCTAAGGTGTCCCACTTGTTCTAATATCTGGAACCTCAATTGAGTCAAGCTGTGACCAACTGACAAGAAATGGTTGGCCACAGGGGCATCTAACTTTTCTGTTCTGATGCTGCTCTTGTGTTGGGTCATTCTTTCACGTACTGTACGGGTGGTCTCACCCACATACCCCAAACCACACGGGCATTTAATATAGTATATAGCAAAATCTGTGTTACATGTAAAATGCCCCCTAATCTCAAATCTTTTCCCTGTTCCAGAATGGCTAAAAAAAGGCCCCTTAATCATGTTATTGCAGTGTGAACAACCAAGGCAAGGAAAGCAGCCCAGATTTTTACCTCCAATGTACTTCTGAACCATTGTCCTAGATGGACCAATGTCAGCATGAACTAACAAGTCTTTCAAATTTCTACCCCTCTTGAATGCAGGCATAGGTGGCTCTTTAAATTCAGGTACATTAGGATTGTATGTTTTCAAAATGTGCCAATGTTTAGAGATGATCCTATTTATCTTATTACTCAACTTAGAATACTGACTTACAAAGATTAACCTGTTAGGCCTTTCCTTCTTTTTGGCCTCCTCCTGTGGCAATAAATCTTGTCTTGGGATTGCCTCTACATTTTCAATCTCCTTTTGAATAAGGGCTGATGGATAACCCCTAGCCTTAAACCGGTCACCCATCTCTTCCAATCTCTGCTTTACAGGACCTGTTTCAGAGACAATCCTTTTCACCCTAAGGAGTTGACTTTTCGGAAGGGACCTAATCAAGGACGGGGGATGCATACTATTGTAGTGAAGAAGAGTGTTGCAGTCTGTTGCTTTCTTGTGTATATCAACTACAAGTCCCTGGTTACTTTTAAGTACCCTGGTATCAAGGAACACAACACTCTCCTCACTGCAAACCAGCTTAAATTTAATGTGACAAGTGGCAGAGTTAAGTTCATTCACAAATTCTTCAAGGGTTCCAATGTCGCCCAACCATACGCCAAAGATGTCGTCTATATAGCGCCACCAAGTGGCAGCATATTTTAGAAATAGTGGATTATTATAGACAAAATACTCCTCATACATATTCATGTATATATTGGCGTATGTAGGGGCGACATTGGAACCCATGGCTGTGCCTTGGAGCTGCAAATAATAATGATCCTCAAAAAGAAAATAATTGCACCTCAGGATGATATTCAATAGTTGCAAGATAAATTCCCTATGTTGGGTATTATATCTCTCATCCTGACACATGATCTTATTTACAGCGCCAATACCAGCCTCATGTGTAATGGATGTATATAATGAAGTAACATCCAAACTAAAGAGGATTCCTTTAGTATTCTCAATTGGTATACTCTGTAGTTTTTTTAGAAAGTCCCCTGTATCCTTAATAAAGGAACTAGAGTTAACATATGGTCTTAAAGATTTATCTAAACAAATAGATGCATTAGCTAGTAACGAACCCATACCTGCCACTATAGGGCGGCCCGGAGGGGCCCTGGCATTCTTATGTACTTTGGGGAGAGTATAAAGGACAGGAGTAATGTCCTCAGTATTTAAAAGGAACTGCTCAGTATCTTTGTCAATAATGCCTAATTTAACTGCTCTCTGCACACAGAATGTAATTTCCTTTTTGATTTTAAAAAAGGGGTTATAGTCCAACCTTTGGTATACATCCGTATCAGACAATTGAGAATGAATTTCATTCACATAGTACTGTTTATCAAGGAGCACTGTGGCCCCGCCCTTATCGGCCCCTTTAATGACCAATGATTTATTGTTCCTAAGTTTATCTAATGCTTGTTTCTCATTTACAGATAAACTACCCCTTTTATCCTTATTTTCCTTATGTATCTGCCCATATTTACACAATGTCAACACATCCCTTTCTACCAACTTCATGAATGTTTGTACCCCTGCATTAACTTGTGCTGGTGTAAAGGTGCTTTTTTTAGTTAGCCCCAAACTTTTCAAATTTAACATCTGATTTTGCAAGCACACAGTAGAAGTCTGACCTCTGATACCACATTCAGAAATGTCTGCAAAAAAACTTTTTAATTTTACTAATCTAAAGAAGCGGTACAAATCTTTACGTATTGCAAAAGTATCAAAGTCCTGTTGTGGACAAAATGACAGTCCTTTATCAAGTAGTGACAGTTCATCATTAGTAAGGGATACCTGACTGAGGTTCATCAAGGTTTGTTGCCCCTGCGGGTCATCACCCGCATCTCTTCTGCCGATGTAGTCTTCTTCTTGGACACCGCTGTTTTTCTTACCACGGTGGCGCCTGCCCCCTCTGTGGCAGCGTGAGCCTCCATGTCGGAGTCCCCCGAAGCTGAGCCAGAAGAAGAGTCCTGGGTGCTGGAGCGACCGCTCATCCTGCGCGCACGCCTGCGCCTGAAACCGGAAGTGCCACCGGAAGTGCCTCCGGTCCGTCTACCGGACTCCCCGGACCAACGATACACAGTTCCGGACACATAGTCCTCTTCATCCCTGGCAAATTTGATCTTTTTTCTCTCCTGGATTACCCCTTTCAACTCGGTCAGCTGGAGCTCCAGAGAGGAGGTAAGCTTATCTAGATCCTCAATAGATAAACTGTTAGCCAGTTCAGTCTTCATACCTTCAATTCAAAATTGTTTTTTTTTTTTTTAATAATAAAACTAAGGGAGAAGTCGAAAAATTTGCACATTTTATTTCAGAGAGAAAAGAACGTAAGATTGATAGGGATCTTAACGATTATTCCTCTGATACAATCTACTTTTGGGGACAGAATAAAACCGCTAGTCTAGATGCAGATACATCAGACAGAGAAGGTGACAACACAGATGTAGATTTATCTGATGGTGAAAATATACCTAGAACGATTCTGAAAAATAGAATTGTACCTCATACTAGTAACAAAACAAATATCCCTTTAGGCGTAGAACCAGAAGGGGCCGTAAACGTCAAGCCCAGAACTCGCAGACAAGTGAAGTTCAATCACAAATCACAACACAAAAAGAAGTAGACATTCCTGAATTAAATATAATTAATCTCTCTGATATCACTTTATCCAATGTACAAATATCTGTCCTAAAAAGAGGCCTGTCATTTATACCAACACCTAAACTAAATAAATTTGAGGCCATAAAGGATATCCACCTTTTTACCCGAAAAATTCTCCTTAAAAAATATTTCAGTAACTCTGAACCTAACACTCTTAATGCTAATGATCAAGCTGCCATTAATGATCTTATTGCATTATTAGATGAAGCTATTAGCTGCAATCCAGACAAAGAGGATATTGGTTGGCGAACAATTTTAAAAGCCAAGTCCAAATTTGTACCTCCAAACCATACATCGCATAACACACTGACCTTTCTTAATTTAGTATGCCAAGATATTTTAGACATACAGGATAACAGTGGCGCTATTGATCATAACTTATCTAATGAAGAAGCTATAGCCCTGAAACAATTGAAAATATGAAAGGTATACAAATAAAAAGCAGTGATAAAGGCGGTAACATTGTTATTTGGCCAGATGTTATGTACAGAGAAGAAGCACTACGTCAGCTTAATAATTCTTCTAATTATAAATCACTTTTATGTAACCCTACAGAGATGTTTCTCAACAGCTATAATACACTTATTCGTTCAGCATTTGACGATGGTGTTATAGATCAGAAGGAATTGAATTTTCTGGAAGTTAAAGAACCAAAAACAGCCACTTTGTATTTGTTGCCAAAGATACATAAGGACACATGCAAGCCACCAGGCAGACCAATAGTGTCTGGAATAGGCTCCCTTACTGAAAAGGCCAGCAAATACATAGACGCAAGATTGAGATATATTGTAGAATCACTCCCATCGTACACCAGGGATACTATGCATCTGTTGAATAAAATTAATGAGATCAACATTGACAGTAACTCAGTGCTGGTAACTTGTGATGTTGAATCGCTCTACACTAGTATAAAAACACAGTGGGGGTGTAGAGCGGTATCATACTATCTTAACCAAAATACCAGTATGAGTGAGGAGGTCAAACAATTTTTATTGAATATGATAGAGTTTATCTTAACCCATAATTTTTTCATATTCGATGACAAATTTTATTTACAGACCTGTGGGACAGCGATGGGCACTGCATGTGCCCCAACCTACGCTAATATATATCTGGGCTGGTGGGAGGAAACTGTGGTGTTCAATGATAATCTAAAACACCTTACCCAACACATCTCCCACTGGTCCAGATATATAGATGATATTCTATTTATATGGAATGGTCCTGAGAATCTCTTGCATGACTTCATTAATATTCTAAATGATAATCCATTTGGACTATATCTCACATCTAACATACAAAAATCCAAAGTGGAATTTTTGGATATAACAATTCGAAATACTGATAGCTCTATTGCTACAGAAGCGTATAGGAAACCCACGTCCACTAATAATATTTTGCATGCTAGTAGCTACCACCATCCTGCTACTATTAGAGGACTACCTATGGGAGAATATATACGTTTAAGGAGAAATTGTAGCACCATTGAAAATTTCAAAATAGCTGCTAGAGAACTTAGACAAAGGTTACTTGAAAGAGGCTATTCAAAAAAACTGCTTGCGAGAGCATATAACAGAGCTTTACTGAAAGATAGGGGAGAACTACTTACCCCTAAGATTAAGGAGAATAATACCCCCCTAAGGTGTATTACTACTTATTCCGCACACAGCGATCAAATTACTAAAATTCTGACCAAACATTGGCATGTCCTAACTGGAGATGAACTACTTAAACTGTTAATAACAGAGAAACCTCTAGTAACATATAGGCGAGCTAGGAATATTAAGGATACACTGGTCAGTAGCCATTATGATAGAAATGCTAAAAAATTGCCTATATATGAAGGCTCTATTGCATGTGAAGTAACGAACAAGAGAACAGAAGCACCTGATACTGGCCGTTGATAATTAGAAGTGAATTTAATTCAAAGAACAGGGTATAACATTACAAAGTACAAAGTAAACACAGGGCTCATGGCCCTAGTAAAAACAATACAGAGGGGGTGAAAAATAATCGAGCTAGTGACAAAACAGCGGCTAACGCGTTTCGGCGTGAGCCTTACTCATAGCCTCTTAAAACACAAATGAAATCTAGAAGATTAAAAAACCTAGCTCCTCATCTGATTGGTTGGCGGGACACACACCCTGCAACTAATTATCCAATCTAAGACTGTTAAACTGACTGTGTATACACACTCATACACACCCACCCCCACCCCCTATGAATGCACTATACTAGATCGACACTAATCACTAATAGTGAAGATAATAATTTTTATTATGTTAGTCTTCATCACTGAATAGTCCAGACCAGTATCAATGAACCGGAAAAAACTAGCCGGTTTACACAACGTACCAAGACGCTGGTCGGATAGTGCCAAAATTCAGCCCTGCCGTGCCGGAGATTCTCCGCTCCATTCACTGATGGAGTCCGAATCCAGGGCTCAGAGTGGGAGTGAACACACGATCTGAGCAATTCTGATAGGGTCGCGCCTTGGAGCTTAGCCAGTGATATCACTGGAACCCGCCTCCATGCCATACGTCAGCACGGAAAGTAAACAAAGTAAGTGCAATAAACACAATCACAAGATAATATTGGGGGGAGAGAAGAGAGGGATAAGAATACCAAACTACGAATGCAACAAAATCAATCTAGACTTACAACCAAACAAAGGAAGTGTGATTATGGTCAATTACCCTTTAATCTGCATTCCACAACAATCCTATTCAAAGTGGGCAAATCTATGGACCAAGTACGGTCCATACTACACGAATCATATACAGCGATGAAAATGCAAATAAGTGAAGGGTAATGAAACAATAATAATACACAATAATACAAAATAACTATGCAGACATGGCACAGATACATATGGGGAGCCAACAATCTCAACCCGTAACGTGTAACAGTAGCCAGACATGTGTCATTCAAACCAAAAGTTGCCAAAGTTGCAAAGCCTATGAATATACCATATGAAACACTCCGAGTTAGAATGGAGATAAAACAGACAAGAAATTACAAAAAACAGTTGTAATCATTTAACGGGATCACGCAAGAGAGAGAAGAAGTGATGGCGCAGACCATCAATACAAAGAACAGCGGAGATACCCACAGAGAAGGGGCAGAGGAAGGGGGAACTACAGGTTCTGAATGTCATCAACCTTTCCAGCTATACCCCGGATGCTCATGAACTTGAAGTTCTCAGCCTTGGATTAACTTTTGTGCCTACAGCTGACTTTGATTTGTTCAGGACACTGCTTAACGTCAATAAGTTGATACGTGACCTGACCCTTAAGAAATTCTTTAAGATGCATCCCAGAAGAGGAGATGCTGATGAGAGTCACGATGCCATTCATCTTGGAGTAGACTCCAGGCCCTCAGGTAACCTTAGGGACAACTCTCTAAATTTCCAGGAATTTTGTGACATTGGAACATTGGAATCTCTCTCAGAAGGTGGGGATAATTATACCACTGCCAACATTGGATTACCTTCGTTTAAGGAAAAATCTAACTTTTATCCTATCCAATGTAGAGGCAGCCTTCTGGAGAAATTCCAAAATAGAATAGAGGAGGACCTCACTCGCCTGTATTACAAATCGGTGAGAGGAGAACAGGGTAACATGACTAGGAAACAAAAACTTGCATTGGAAAAGCTTAGCAAGAATGAAGGGATTATAATTAGGGCCGCTGATAAGGGTGGCACTATAGTCTTGCAGAATAGAGAGGATTTCATTTTTGAGGCCATGAGACAACTCACCAGCACGGATGATTATGTGGTGCTGCCAGGTGACCCCACTAGAGCGTACCGGTCACAATTGGCCTCCCTTGTAGATGATGGGGTGGAAGGTGGGTTTATTGACCCTGACACTAAGGAATACCTTCTCGTTTCTAACCCTACAATTGCTACTTTTAACCATCTACCAAAGGTCCATAAATCTTTGGTGGATGTACGGGGGAGACCAATTGTGAACGGTATCGGGTCATTACTTGAACACCTGTCGGAATGGCTCGATGATATTTTGCAACCACTGGTGAGTACTCTATGGAGTCACCTGGCGGACACTAAACATGTTCTTAACCTGTTGAGTCAACTAACTTGGGAGACCAACTACAGATGGCTCAATGTAGATGTTAAATCCTTGTACACTTCCATCCCCCATGACAAGGGGGTGGAAGCTGTACGTTTCTTTCTGAACAGGCACTTTGGTAGCAAACCCAGGTTTGTGGAGTTTGTAGTAGAAGTAACTCGGTTCCTCCTCACTCACAATTATTTTGAGTTCATGGGACAATTCTATCTCCAGAGACGTGGGACAGCCATGGGAGCAAAGTTTGCCCCGTCCTATGCTAACATCTTCATGGGATGGTGGGAACTGTCCCACGTCTTTGGGGAACGAAACCCCCTTAGAGCTAACATCATATGGTACGGCAGGTACATTGATGACCTGCTATTTGTCTGGGGAGGAACCGACTCTCAACTCGAAGAATTCGTGGCTGGTCTGGATAATAATGATTGTGGGTTAAGTTTTACTTCTGAAGTACAGGATAAACGTGTCAACTTTCTGGACATCACACTGGAGGGTGTACAGGGCCAGGGCATCAGCACGGAGGTTTTTCGAAAACCCATAGCTGGGAATTCATTGTTACACGCCTCGAGCTGTCACCCCAAAAGAGTGTTTAGGGGTGTGGCTAAGAGCCAGTTCATCCGCCTCAAGAGAAATTGTACGTCATGCATTGCATACGATAAGCAGGCGGATGACCTGGCTCTGAGGCTTAAAGAAAGAGGGTACGATTCTCCGACGATTATGAGAGCAAGAAAAGATGTAGAGAGGATCCCTAGGGAGAGACTTCTGACTTTAGGCAGGAGGATTAAGGGGGGCGGTTCAGAGATACATAATTTTGGTGACAGGGTGTCTTTCATCACTGACTACTCTAAGCAGTACGATGAAATCTGCCGGATAGTGAACAAACATTTCGGCCTCTTGTCGGCTGATGATGGGCTGACTGACACAGTGGAGAGGGGCATTAGATTTGCGTATAGGAAAAATAAGACTATAGGCAATATGGTTGCCCCAACCAAGATTTGGAGAGAACCCCCCAATCAAACGTCCTCTTGGTTGACATCTTTGGGAGTATTTAAATGCCATTATCATACCTGTGTGGCATGTGAAAGGATTACTGTGGGGGACACGTTTGTTTCCACGGCGAGTGGTGAGAGATTCAATATTAAATATTGTCTGAATTGTAGACATACTTACATCATATATCTCATCACTTGCAGCTTATGTTCCTTACAGTATGTGGGACTCTCAACACGAGAGGCCAGGACTCGTATTAAGGAACACATGTCGGACATCAGGATTGGTTCCAAAACGACTCCCCTGGTTAGTCACTTTGTTGAGATTCATGATAAGTCACTAAGGTCCTTTGTCTGGACCATTATTGATAAAGTCCCCTTTAGAAAAGGCCAGGGAGACAGGGTAAATAAACTTGGAGAAAAGGAGGCATTCTGGATTTTTTAACTAAAGACCAGGATTCCAAGTGACCTCAACTCGGAGTTTGACCTGATTAATTTTTGGTCCAAATAAATTTGTGGCCTAATTTTTGGTACAATTTTTCTGATCGTAACTAATTTTGGTCTATAATAAGCTCTGGTTTATTATAATTATTGGCATCGTTGTGCTGTATTTATATTAGGTACTTTCTATTTGGGTTTTTGATTGTGCTAGGTTTGATGCTTGTTTTGGACTGTAAGAGGGAGAGGGGAGGGGGGATATATTTATATGTCCCATCACTTCTTCTCTCTCTTGCGTGATCCCGTTAAATGATTACAACTGTTTTTTGTAATTTCTTGTCTGTTTTATCTCCATTCTAACTCGGAGTGTTTCATATGGTATATTCATAGGCTTTGCAACTTTGGCAACTTTTGGTTTGAATGACACATGTCTGGCTACTGTTACACGTTACGGGTTGAGATTGTTGGCTCCCCATATGTATCTGTGCCATGTCTGCATAGTTATTTTGTATTATTGTGTATTATTATTGTTTCATTACCCTTCACTTATTTGCATTTTCATCGCTGTATATGATTCGTGTAGTATGGACCGTACTTGGTCCATAGATTTGCCCACTTTGAATAGGATTGTTGTGGAATGCAGATTAAAGGGTAATTGACCATAATCACACTTCCTTTGTTTGGTTGTAAGTCTAGATTGATTTTGTTGCATTCGTAGTTTGGTATTCTTATCCCTCTCTTCTCTCCCCCCAATATTATCTTGTGATTGTGTTTATTGCACTTACTTTGTTTACTTTCCGTGCTGACGTATGGCATGGAGGCGGGTTCCAGTGATATCACTGGCTAAGCTCCAAGGCGCGACCCTATCAGAATTGCTCAGATCGTGTGTTCACTCCCACTCTGAGCCCTGGATTCGGACTCCATCAGTGAATGGAGCGGAGAATCTCCGGCACGGCACGGCTGAATTTTGGCACTATCCGACCAGCGTCTTGGTACGTTGTGTAAACCGGCTAGTTTTTTCCGGTTCATTGATACTGGTCTGGACTATTCAGTGATGAAGACTAGCATAATAAAAATTATTATCTTCACTATTAGTGATTAGTGTCGATCTAGTATAGTGCATTCATAGGGGGTGGGGGTGGGTGTGTATGAGTGTCTATACACAGTCAGTTTAACAGTCTTAGATTGGATAATTAGTTGCAGGGTGTGTGTCCCGCCAACCAATCAGATGAGGAGCTAGGTTTTTTAATCTTCTAGATTTCATTTGTGTTTTAAGAGGCTATGAGTAAGGATCACGCCGAAACGCGTTAGCCGCTGTTTTGTCACTAGCTCGATTATTTTTCACCCCCTCTGTATTGTTTTTACTAGGGCCATGAGCCCTGTGTTTACTTTGTACTTTGTAATGTTATACCCTGTTCTTTGAATTAAATTCACTTCTAATTATCAACGGCCAGTATCAGGGGCTTCTGTTCTCTTGTTCGTTACTGTGCACTTCTGGGCCTTAGTGAGCACTGATTCCTTGGCTGTGAGCTGTGGATCGGGTGGAATACAGGAAACAGCCTGCAGGACCGGGGATTGATGACAGCCTTCCCCCCGCAGTTGGGCATACATCGTTGCAGTCCGGTGTGACAACAGGAAAACCGCTGGAGCAACAGCATATGAGGTATTTGCCCACAATCTGTTTAAGGGGAGTCTGTGTTACTTTGCCAATTGGAAGCTTTAAGTGCCGTCCCGCATGTTGGATGTTTGTTCGTTTGTTGGCCTGTAACTATAAGATCCATTTCCCTGCGCTACCTACTGATCTCCGGGGGGAGAGGAACCCTGGGTGAATGTAGTAATTTGTGACTGTCTAGACAACGGAGGACTTCCAACAAGTCAATTGGTGCAAATCTTGCACAGCACCTACCTGGGTTGGTAGGTCAGGCTTACATTTACAATTGCGGATAACAGTACATCATTGTTCCTCTGTTGACAGTATAAACACCCATTTTTGTTTTTTCCTCTACATTTTTGGAACATTTACGCCTGAGTGTGGGGTCTGGCCTGACTCCGGGTGTTTATACTTTACCGCCCAGATCCACAGCTATCATGGACAATGAGGGTATAACTAATACAGAGGGAGCCCCCACCTTGTTTGCACTTAGATCCGTGGAAGAGAGGGATTTGAATGCCAAGGATTGCTATAAAATTTTCTCAACCAATAAGAGGAATTACAATCTAATAACACTCTTTGAGGAGTTGGAATTCTTGCTTCTGAAGGAAGACAAACTATTTTGGGATATCAACACCCTAAACAAATATCAGGAGCTGGGAATCATACCTAGGGGATTAAGACTAAACAAGTATCCGACCTTCCTAACGGATGATAAAACCTTCATAGAATTGTGGAACAGTAAACTATCGGAATGTTCCTTCCAACTGATGAAAATAATCTGTGACTATAAACAGAAGGAATTAGAGGACACAGCTAATAAAATTAAGGAGATACAAAAGGAGCTTAACACCCGAAGTGAGGATGTGAACTTTCTTAAGTTTAATGATACGCTACAACGGGTAGTGGCAGAGGCGAAAGCTCTACTTCTCCAAATAAAGCATAACAAGTACCTACGGGACCAACAGGACTACGACCAGAATAGGGTCTATATTTGGAACAAAAGGGATAGATCACTCCTGAGAAGGGAACAGAACAAGAATACCTTTCATCCTAACCAGCAACGTGGTGGTCGCAGACACAGAAGAAACAGAGGAAGGAGGGTCAATTTTTATGAGAGTGAGGGTGAATCAGAGGGTTCAGGATCAGGGTCAGGAGGTGAGGAACATCCACCTGTTCAGAGCACTAGACCCAAGGAAACCCTCTCCATCCTCAAAGCACCAACTCAACAGTTTTTCTCCCAGACCAATTATAGAGAAGAACCTCCTAGTGACACGGGGTTAAGAGTGGACAATCGTGCTCGAGATCAATCACAGCTGGAACAGGTTTTTTCCATACCCCAAAAAACACCAGAAAGGGGGGGGGGGGAGGAAACCAAAGCACGAGCCAAGGCGCAGACCATCAATACAAAGAACAGCGGAGATACCCACAGAGAAGGGGCAGAGGAAGGGGGAACTACAGGTTCTGAATGTCATCAACCTTTCCAGCTATACCCCGGATGCTCATGAACTTGAAGTTCTCAGCCTTGGATTAACTTTTGTGCCTACAGCTGACTTTGATTTGTTCAGGACACTGCTTAACGTCAATAAGTTGATACGTGACCTGACCCTTAAGAAATTCTTTAAGATGCATCCCAGAAGAGGAGATGCTGATGAGAGTCACGATGCCATTCATCTTGGAGTAGACTCCAGGCCCTCAGGTAACCTTAGGGACAACTCTCTAAATTTCCAGGAATTTTGTGACATTGGAACATTGGAATCTCTCTCAGAAGGTGGGGATAATTATACCACTGCCAACATTGGATTACCTTCGTTTAAGGAAAAATCTAACTTTTATCCTATCCAATGTAGAGGCAGCCTTCTGGAGAAATTCCAAAATAGAATAGAGGAGGACCTCACTCGCCTGTATTACAAATCGGTGAGAGGAGAACAGGGTAACATGACTAGGAAACAAAAACTTGCATTGGAAAAGCTTAGCAAGAATGAAGGGATTATAATTAGGGCCGCTGATAAGGGTGGCACTATAGTCTTGCAGAATAGAGAGGATTTCATTTTTGAGGCCATGAGACAACTCACCAGCACGGATGATTATGTGGTGCTGCCAGGTGACCCCACTAGAGCGTACCGGTCACAATTGGCCTCCCTTGTAGATGATGGGGTGGAAGGTGGGTTTATTGACCCTGACACTAAGGAATACCTTCTCGTTTCTAACCCTACAATTGCTACTTTTAACCATCTACCAAAGGTCCATAAATCTTTGGTGGATGTACGGGGGAGACCAATTGTGAACGGTATCGGGTCATTACTTGAACACCTGTCGGAATGGCTCGATGATATTTTGCAACCACTGGTGAGTACTCTATGGAGTCACCTGGCGGACACTAAACATGTTCTTAACCTGTTGAGTCAACTAACTTGGGAGACCAACTACAGATGGCTCACTGTAGATGTTAAATCCTTGTACACTTCCATCCCCCATGACAAGGGGGTGGAAGCTGTACGTTTCTTTCTGAACAGGCACTTTGGTAGCAAACCCAGGTTTGTGGAGTTTGTAGTGGAAGTAACTCGGTTCCTCCTCACTCACAATTATTTTGAGTTCATGGGACAATTCTATCTCCAGAGACGTGGGACAGCCATGGGAGCAAAGTTTGCCCCGTCCTATGCTAACATCTTCATGGGATGGTGGGAACTGTCCCACGTCTTTGGGGAACGAAACCCCCTTAGAGCTAACATCATATGGTACGGCAGGTACATTGATGACCTGCTATTTGTCTGGGGAGGAACCGACTCTCAACTCGAAGAATTCGTGGCTGGTCTGGATAATAATGATTGTGGGTTAAGTTTTACTTCTGAAGTACAGGATAAACGTGTCAACTTTCTGGACATCACACTGGAGGGTGTACAGGGCCAGGGCATCAGCACGGAGGTTTTTCGAAAACCCATAGCTGGGAATTCATTGTTACACGCCTCGAGCTGTCACCCCAAAAGAGTGTTTAGGGGTGTGGCTAAGAGCCAGTTCATCCGCCTCAAGAGAAATTGTACGTCATGCATTGCATACGATAAGCAGGCGGATGACCTGGCTCTGAGGCTTAAAGAAAGAGGGTACGATTCTCCGACGATTATGAGAGCAAGAAAAGATGTAGAGAGGATCCCTAGGGAGAGACTTCTGACTTTAGGCAGGAGGATTAAGGGGGGCGGTTCAGAGATACATAATTTTGGTGACAGGGTGTCTTTCATCACTGACTACTCTAAGCAGTACGATGAAATCTGCCGGATAGTGAACAAACATTTCGGCCTCTTGTCGGCTGATGATGGGCTGACTGACACAGTGGAGAGGGGCATTAGATTTGCGTATAGGAAAAATAAGACTATAGGCAATATGGTTGCCCCAACCAAGATTTGGAGAGAACCCCCCAATCAAACGTCCTCTTGGTTGACATCTTTGGGAGTATTTAAATGCCATTATCATACCTGTGTGGCATGTGAAAGGATTACTGTGGGGGACACGTTTGTTTCCACGGCGAGTGGTGAGAGATTCAATATTAAATATTGTCTGAATTGTAGACATACTTACATCATATATCTCATCACTTGCAGCTTATGTTCCTTACAGTATGTGGGACTCTCAACACGAGAGGCCAGGACTCGTATTAAGGAACACATGTCGGACATCAGGATTGGTTCCAAAACGACTCCCCTGGTTAGTCACTTTGTTGAGATTCATGATAAGTCACTAAGGTCCTTTGTCTGGACCATTATTGATAAAGTCCCCTTTAGAAAAGGCCAGGGAGACAGGGTAAATAAACTTGGAGAAAAGGAGGCATTCTGGATTTTTAAACTAAAGACCAGGATTCCAAGTGGCCTCAACTCAGAGTTTGACCTGATTAATTTTTGGTCCAAATAAATTTGTGGCCTAATTTTTGGTACAATTTTTCTGATCGTAACTAATTTTGGTCTATAATAAGCTCTGGTTTATTATAATTATTGGCATCGTTGTGCTGTATTTATATTAGGTACTTTCTATTTGGGTTTTTGATTGTGCTAGGTTTGATGCTTGTTTTGGACTGTAAGAGGGAGAGGGGAGGGGGGATATATTTATATGTCCCATCACTTCTTCTCTCTCTTGCGTGATCCCGTTAAATGATTACAACTGTTTTTTGTAATTTCTTGTCTGTTTTATCTCCATTCTAACTCGGAGTGTTTCATATGGTATATTCATAGGCTTTGCAACTTTGGCAACTTTTGGTTTGAATGACACATGTCTGGCTACTGTTACACGTTACGGGTTGAGATTGTTGGCTCCCCATATGTATCTGTGCCATGTCTGCATAGTTATTTTGTATTATTGTGTATTATTATTGTTTCATTACCCTTCACTTATTTGCATTTTCATCGCTGTATATGATTCGTGTAGTATGGACCGTACTTGGTCCATAGATTTGCCCACTTTGAATAGGATTGTTGTGGAATGCAGATTAAAGGGTAATTGACCATAATCACACTTCCTTTGTTTGGTTGTAAGTCTAGATTGATTTTGTTGCATTCGTAGTTTGGTATTCTTATCCCTCTCTTCTCTCCCCCCAATATTATCTTGTGATTGTGTTTATTGCACTTACTTTGTTTACTTTCCGTGCTGACGTATGGCATGGAGGCGGGTTCCAGTGATATCACTGGCTAAGCTCCAAGGCGCGACCCTATCAGAATTGCTCAGATCGTGTGTTCACTCCCACTCTGAGCCCTGGATTCGGACTCCATCAGTGAATGGAGCGGAGAATCTCCGGCACGGCAGGGCTGAATTTTGGCACTATCCGACCAGCGTCTTGGTACGTTGTGTAAACCGGCTAGTTTTTTCCGGTTCATTGATACTGGTCTGGACTATTCAGTGATGAAGACTAGCATAATAAAAATTATTATCTTCACTATTAGTGATTAGTGTCGATCTAGTATAGTGCATTCATAGGGGGTGGGGGTGGGTGTGTATGAGTGTGTATACACAGTCAGTTTAACAGTCTTAGATTGGATAATTAGTTGCAGGGTGTGTGTCCCGCCAACCAATCAGATGAGGAGCTAGGTTTTTTAATCTTCTAGATTTCATTTGTGTTTTAAGAGGCTATGAGTAAGGCTCACGCCGAAACGCGTTAGCCGCTGTTTTGTCACTAGCTCGATTATTTTTCACCCCCTCTGTATTGTTTTTACTAGGGCCATGAGCCCTGTGTTTACTTTGTACTTTGTAATGTTATACCCTGTTCTTTGAATTAAATTCACTTCTAATTATCAACGGCCAGTATCAGGTGCTTCTGTTCTCTTGTTCGTTACTGTGCACTTCTGGGCCTTAGTGAGCACTGATTCCTTGGCTGTGAGCTGTGGATCGGGTGGAATACAGGAAACAGCCTGCAGGACCGGGGATTGATGACAGCCTTCCCCCCGCAGTTGGGCATACATCGTTGCAGTCCGGTGTGACAACAGGAAAACCGCTGGAGCAACAGCATATGAGGTATTTGCCCACAATCTGTTTAAGGGGAGTCTGTGTTACTTTGCCAATTGGAAGCTTTAAGTGCCGTCCCGCATGTTGGATGTTTGTTCGTTTGTTGGCCTGTAACTATAAGATCCATTTCCCTGCGCTACCTACTGATCTCCGGGGGGAGAGGAACCCTGGGTGAATGTAGTAATTTGTGACTGTCTAGACAACGGAGGACTTCCAACAAGTCAATTGGTGCAAATCTTGCACAGCACCTACCTGGGTTGGTAGGTCAGGCTTACATTTACAATTGCGGATAACAGTACATCATTGTTCCTCTGTTGACAGTATAAACACCCATTTTTGTTTTTTCCTCTACATTTTTGGAACATCTATTGCATGTGGACACTGCTCAGTATGTCAACACATGGTTAAAAAACAAAAAATAGTTGACAGATTTGGAAAAACCTGGAATATTAAACAACACATAAATTGTCAGAGTACTAATGTTATCTACTGTATATCCTGTAGCTGTAATTTATATTACATTGGAATGACTACAAGGAGCATGGGCACACGCATAACTGAACACCTCAGCAATATTAGAACAGCCCAAAGAGATGTAGACAAATCCAAACAAATTACTAGTGTTGCCAGGCATTTTCTCCGCTATCATAATGGGAAAACCAGTGCCTTAAAATGTTGGGGTCTGGAAAAATTGAAGCCCGGAATAAGAGGGGGTAATACTGAGGATAAATTGTTACAGATGGAAACCAAATGGGTTTTCAATCTTAATACTGTCATGCCCCATGGCATGAATGAGTATAACAATTACTGGGTGTATATCTGATCTGCTATGACTGGCAAAAAGTTTATTCCATGTAGTCATTAACATAGCCTACTGTATTCAATTCTATAATTTGGTGAGCTTGTATCACTTCATAAAAATTATAGGAATACTGTTTTTTTAAATGAGCATATACATCCTTGGACTATTAGTCCGCTCCTCTGTCCCAATCGTTGTATAATGTATATATATTTTAGATCTAGTAAATTATAGATCTTGAGTTAACGTTATATATTTAAAGATTGGGACCCAGAAGAAATACCATATATTTATGCATTTGCGCAATATAGATCATAATCCAGATAATGTAACTTCCATCTATAAGGTAATTTTTGTGGGTTCATAGTAATCGATCCTTCCAAATGGTAGTGATACTTCATAAAGAAGAACTGTAACTCTGACTATTGGACAATCACAATATAATCCTAAATCACATATATACTGCATTACCGTTACATGTTTAGGCATGCTGGGTGTGATTATATAAATATGACAGACAAAAGTGAGGTATAAGTGGACATCATATTTTACTCTTTGTTTGATATCCATATCATAATCTTAAATCATATCAGTATGGCAATATTTATATAATGCTAAATATAATGTAAATTTAAAGGGTTGTAAATAATAGTATTTCCATAGTCTTTGAAACTTTTGTATTCTTCTACTCCAGTAAGTACCGTTAGATTGTGAATTGATATAAACCTTTGAAATATAAACCTTATAGCATATGGTAAACATTTCCTGGAAATGTATGATCTTCCCTGTTTGGATAAAACATTGTCCGTATAATGTATAAATTGGTATTTCTAAATTAGCAGTGTTATTACATGGAATTACTTCTTACACGCTAGCAGCGGAACACTGAGCATGCGCGGCATATCATTTAGTTCCTGTAGCCAAACAACACAGTCGGGTTAGTAGGCGTTGTCCCCCGTGTACAACCATTGGATAATAACGGGGCGTTCTTCCTGTAATTGACGTGATTGGCTAACTGGGGCTTTTGAATGAGTATTAAAGTCCGCGCATCCGGCAGCCTCGGGTTTTACCAAATGTCAGTGTAAAATACAGCATTGAGAAAGGCTAGGTCGTAGCCGAAACGCGTTTGCTCCATATACTTTTAATCTTGCCATTTCAGTCACTTCAGCCACCTGATGCCGACGTTTCCTGCTATCGGCCAGGAAACAGAGAAGTGACTGTGGGCTTGTTTTTAGTTTATTCACTGTTTGGTAGTAGGTGTGGTAAACGGTAGGGGTATTTACCCCATGTTTTTTAAATATATTCAATTAAAGTATAGTTTGTTTTAACTAACTCAATACTAACTTAAGTAAGAATGAGTGCTGCAATAGCCCCTATCAGGCCCATGAGTTACAAATAAGTCTACATGAAAAATGAAGTTACAGCACCACCAAGCGGTATGTGTAAGGAAGTTACTAAAATATGAAACATTAAGGAACGGCCAATCAGAGTTCATCACACAAACACAACTTGAGTCAGGATGGTCTCACAGACATTATAACAATATTTATAACTTTTATCCAATCAGATGTACAGATAAATTGTCCCATGGTGCATCTCATGTTTACTTCACCATATAAAAGTCCATTACACGTTGCCATCTTTGTCAGTTCTCTAATGCCTGCAGGCAGTATATATATTTATATATTTATATATTATATTAGCAAACCGAGCAGGCATGTCAGTTCCCAGGTTCACCAAGGAGGAGAGCGCTGCACTGGTCCACGCCGTCAAGGACTTTTATCCCCAGCTGTTTGGGAACAAGAGGAGCTCGACAGATGCGCCTGTTAAGAAGGCCCTCTGGGAGTCTATCACCAATGCGGTTAGATTGGTGTGTGACGTCCAGAGGACCCAGGATCAGATCATGAGGAGATTCGGAGATATGAGGTTGCGTTTATCGAAAAAAGTAAACCTCATAAGGGACTGGGTACAAGCCCGTAAAAGAGGGGGCCAAAGAAAGGCCCCGCGGAAACTGTACCTACTCCCTTATGAGGTGACTTTATGCGAGCTCCTCAATCTCCGGGTCCCCAAAAGATTTAGATCCTCGCCATCCTCGGCCTCCTCTTCTTCCCTCCCAGCTGCGGGATCTGAAAATCCTGACGCGGGGGACAGGGCAGATGCTTCTCGTCCGGTGGCCTGGGAGGAGATTATAGAGAATCTGAACCAGGTAATTATCCAACTTCATATAATATTTTTATTTTTTAAAATCAAAAAATGTGTATTTAGTCAGATACTAAACCTATACAGATCTCACAACATACACTACATATGATGTTTAGATATCTGATTATAGATTATTGACACATGAAATAGGAATGATGTTTCTTGCGCTCTACAGAATATGCGTCACAGAGCGGAAATGTAATTTCTCATCCACGTTAACATGGGTTTGCGGAAAGTGGCATTGCTTTATACATGTTGTTCAAATGACGGATGCGTAATTCTGCTTGGAATCATTGCGCAATGATCGCGAAAATGGCATTTCTCATCCACGTTAACATGGGTTTGCGGAAAGTGGCATTGCTTTATACATGTTCAAATGACGGATGCGTAATTCCGCTTTGAATCATTGCGCAATGATCGCGAAAATGGCATTTCTCATCCACGTTAACATGGGTTTGCGGAAAGTGGCATTGCTTTATACATGTTGTTAAAAATTAAATGGAAATTCTTAGATTAGTGAAGAATACAGTATTCTTATTTTAAATATTATAGCTAATAAAAAACGAATAATACAAATAAATTATAACATATGGCCATCAATTGATGATTATGTAATAACAAGCAGATATTCTTAAAGATACAGTAAACAACACAACTGATTGAAAATAAGAGTCCAGGATATATTTATAATTAATTTAATTGAGGAAACAATTAACTCATGGGACTACCAAAGGATTAATATTTTTCTATTGATTTGTTATTAATGTAAATATTTTAAACATGGCATGATTAGTATTAATGATATGCAATCCTCATTTAATATATTACAGATATGGATGTGGCTGCTGGATCCTCAAGCCAGGGCTTGTCACAGTATGGTATGTCTCTTTTTAATTGACATTTGTCTTAGAAACATGGACTGAACATTACATACTAAATACACATTGTTCAATATTTATATGTAATGTCTATTTAATAGATGAAAATTAAATAATTATTCGGATATCCTTAAATAACATATTAGATTTTAATTGCATGCTCAATACCATTCATGACATCAACATATGGAGTAGATAATTCATTAACAACAACATTGTGGAATCTATTTAATTTTAGATTAAAGGGATACTGAGCTACAATTATTAATATTGTCATTCAGATACAGTATGCAATATTAATAAACATAAAAATATAATACTATCATCATATGTGACATATTCTATTGCTAAATGTATTTTAAAATCAAGAAAGTACGTTTATGTGCATCTAAATTTTGGTTGACCAACCTGGGTTTTTATTGATGATTGGTGGATACCTTCAACAAACAATATTTATTGAATCCAATATTCCTTATCTGCCTTTAAGATTAATATCGAGCAACATTCTAATTATAATAGGAGTCAATGTTAAATCATTTTTAACAGTTTGAACATAGAAATCAATTATTTAAATTAATCATGTCAGTGTCCCTTTAAGACAAAATAGATTCATTCATCTTTACATTCTTTTTATTAAAAACTATTGATATATAAATCAAATTCTCTGTTGGAGTTACTTTATAGATATCTGCATACTCTAACAGCACCATGATTACATATTTGTAATAATCAATTTTGTTATGTATTGTGATAAATATGTGTTGTGTCCTAAACAAGATTACTGTACATTGAAAAAATGGGTCGATGTGACACATGTTTGTTTAGATTTGTCAACAGATGCTCCTCAATATGTGGTTTGTGTGTATTCTTGTAACTTCTTAAGGACATATGACGGAATTATTCCGTCATAAAACAATTGAGCTAAGTGAAAGCTGTGTCCTTAAAGGGTTAAGAACATTGATCATTGGGTATATTTAGATATGCAATAGCAGCATCTGAGATGAATTTGATGTCTAATGTAGTCTGACATTAAACATATGTTCAATACAGATATTTTTACAGAATCCCCTTTATTCAATCAAGCATTTTCTGGTGTAATGACTGCTCTATTCTTCACATTTTAAAGTTGATTAATGTTAAAATTCTAGACAGATGTGATTTAGTGATATCCCAAATGTGTTTAATAATATATATCTATATCATTCATAGAGAGAGTTGGTGTGGTGAGCCCACAGCAATCCAGCAGTGACATAGAGCCGCCTTTGCGGTCTCCTGGTAAGTCCATTGACTCATTTATATGTAATTGAAGGTGTATTGGTAATCAATATTATGATCATGATTCTGATGAAGCATAACATTATAAAAAATCAAAATATTTATCTTCTGATTATATATTATTTTTTTTTTATATTGAACGATTAATAATTTCAACTTTATTAGTCTACACATTTGTTATTCATAAGATGTATAACATATGTATTTTTCCATTTGATTTTTTGACAACAGTCATCAAGTGATACACACATGAGAAATCTTAAATGTTCTATGTACTATGCTTTTATGAATTTAACATTAAGACAAACAATACATTAAAATTCTGATTCATTGACAATAACAAATCTATTGTCATTTGTATGCTCCATCAAAATGATGTACATTATAACTTTGTGTGTGTATATCTTTAATGCAACATTGATGTGCGTATTTGAGCAACAGTAACATATGTTATAATATCTGATCTTAAGGTGTACACAACATGTTATGTTTTACAGAGATTGATGTCACATGTGGGACGGAGGAGGAAGAGGCTGCCTTGGAGTCTGATGGTATGTGAAATATATCTATCATGTTTCCAACATGTTTCTTTTTTGGAAATCATTTTATTGAAGACATTCAAAGTCTACAGCTTTTTCCCTTTAAAAAGGAATATTATTTGTCTGTTCAAATACACTACTGCCCCCTTTCTATATCAGGCAGCATGAAAATCTGCTTGTATATTTTTTTTTAAAAATTTATAATTCATGCCATCATTATGTCACATGCATATTCCATGCCAAAACACAATAATAAGTTTCAAATTGTACAGACAGTCATTGAGATTCATCTGAGTGCCTATATAGATACCATATCCTCATTTCAGAATAGTTTACAAATTCAAACACACTTCGAAGTATATTGAAAACATAATCAATTTGAAATGCGTTGATTTGATGTCAGGATGTATGAGATGTTAATATATTTTCTTTACATTTTCAGATGGATCCACCACTTCTGGTCATCTGGTTTCCGCCCCTGCCCAGTCACAGACACCTCCCCATGCACACACCCCTGACCATGGCCACACCCCTGCACAGACCCAGAGCCCTTCCCATGAACAAACTCATGACCATGCCCCGACCACTGCCAGCCCTTCCCATATTTCATATCCTGTCCCTCCCAAAAAACGCCCATACACCCCCCTTCGCCGCTCTCCCCGTATTCTGGCCCGTACAGCTGCCCAGACCCAAACTCCCCACTCCCCAGCTGTACGGCCTACCCTGGAGCGGCAGCTCACCACTCCCCAAGCCATTCCCATCCCTCCCCAAGCCAATCCCATCCCTCCCCCCTGTCTCAACCTTCATTGTCCTGGGTGTCAGATTGTCCTTCCCAGGCACAGCTGTAAGTATCATTCTAAATACACTTTATAAGATACTTTAAGGTACAGTGAAGTTAAATTGGTTAAATTGTGATTCAAATCCAGCATGCAATGTTAATCCAATGTATAATTTAATACTCTTATGAATTATTCGTAATTCTCTTGATATATTTTTGTAAAAAAAGTTATTCCTATAATTAGTTTAAACAATAAAATAAATCTAGCCATCATTTCTTTATTGTTGGATGAATGTATCCATCAACCAGCATGCACAAACAAAGTTCATCAACAAATATTGGCTTCCATAAAAAGCAACATTCTTGCATTCAAAATATAGCTTGAGAATTAAAACATATAATGAATATGTGTAATTTCTAAAGATTTGTCATGTCATGCTCTATCTGAATCAGTCCATTAAATATTTAGGTTCAGTGTCCCTTTAATTGGATATCACTACATATACCAAACACCACTACTTGGATCCAAAGTTTTATGTACAAATGTGGATACATTATCTCTTGTCTAACCCAGTGGGAATGTAATTTCTTCTGGTTGCTATGTTTACACAGCTTGTCCTCAATGCAAAAATGTTTAAGGATAGGTGTGCCTACCACAGTCTAAATTTAATTTTTAAATTGCTGATGTAAGTACAATGTAAATCCTTTAACAAGATTTGATACACTCAAGCTGTATAAGTGGATCATCTAAAACCAATTAAAGGGGACAACATGTTTGAGTAACATGTCCCTTTAATGATTTCTGTCTGTCTGAATAACCTAATTCATGTGTAAAGAATAAATGTAAACTAATTTATGTAAAGAATTATTTGTCTTTATGATGACAATGTATGTATTAAAATTTTTTATTCTGTTGTGTAATTATCCTTAATATTTAATTTTTTTTTATTTTAGGCTGTGACTCAGCATGGCTCATGCTAGAAGGGATAGCAAGAGTAGAGCAGGCCGTGTTGAGGAACGCAGCTGTCCTGAGAGGGATGAACGACACCATGCAGGCCCAGCTCCGGGTTCAGGACTTGACTCTGCGTGAAATTATGCAATTACGTTCAAGGCCTGAATCTGGAGCTGGACATGCACAGGACAATGAAGAGGATGACCAGTAAGTGGAGGATCTGGATATGCTCCATGGTGGCAGATAAGAATCCTCCGTCCACATGTTGAATTTGTATTTTTATTGTTGCCATTTGGCCTTTTTTTCAGTTTATTGTTGTGCCTGTTGCACTCTTTTACCTTGTCATATGTCTCCAATGGGGCTATGCTGGCCCTTGGCAACTCTCTTCATGGACTGTGATGCACTGTGTTACCTTGCCATGTGTCTCCAATGGGGCTATGCTGGCCCTTGGCAACTCTCTTCATGGACTGTGATGCACTGTGTTACCTTGTCATATGTCTCCAATGGGGCTATGCTGGCCCTTGGCAACTCTCTTTATGGACTGTGATGCACTGTGTTACCTTGTCATATGTCTCCAATGGGGCTATGCTGGCCCTTGGCAACTCTCTTCATGGACTGTGATGCACTGTGTTACCTTGTCATATGTCTCCAATGGGGCTATGCTGGCCCTTGGCAACTCTCTTCATGGACTGTGATGCACTGTGTTACCTTGTCATATGTCTCCAATGGGGCTATGCTGGCCCTTGGCAACTCTCTTCATGGACTGTGATGCACTCTGTTACCTTGTCATATGTCTCCAATGGGGCTATGCTGGCCCTTGGCAACTCTCTTCATGGACTGTGATGCACTGTGTTACCTTGTCATATGTCTCCAATGGGGCTATGCTGGCCCTTGGCAACTCTCTTCATGGACTGTGATGCACTGTGTTACCTTGCCATGTGTCTCCAATGGGGCTATGCTGGCCCTTGGCAACTCTCTTCATGGACTGTGATGCACTGTGTTACCTTGTCATATGGCTCATATATTCCTTATTTTTACAAGATTATTTATAAACGTTGTGTATGTTTTCTTACATACTAATAAAATACATTTTATTTCACAAATCTTTGTCCTCATTCTTCCTGTTATTTTTTGAAAGCTCTAGTTTATGTTGTTGATCCTTAAAGGGACCTACCAAATATATTTGTTATAATGAAATCATATATGTAAGACAATAGTAAATGACTTTAAGATTAACATCTCCAATGTAATCTTATTATTTGTCTTTATATTATTTTCTCTTAGCTCTATCATTGCCTGATTATGATTAGCAGAGTAATTGCTTTATATATGTATATATAGATTTGTATTTGTGTATATATGTATATTTAAATGTTCAGATCCATGTGTGTATTTAGAAACTCTGCATGAATTGATGCACCTTTACCAAATGATCTGAGTATTGATACAATGATATAATCCCTGTAAAGTGTTCATTTTATTGAAATAGTATTGACTATGTGTATGCTCTTTTTAAAACCAAAATAATGTCCCTTTAAGTGATGTTGATCACAATTGTTAATGAATGTATTTCCATTTGTAAAGCGTTTTTGTCCTTTTTACAAGAACAAGGACATATAATTTTATTAATAAACAATCTTATTGTAATGTTGACAGCACCTGTATTTCATTTTCAAATCTATATTATTGTAAAAGTGTAACCAAATAAATCTCTGTGTGTAATGCAAATAATTTAGATGATGAATATTAGTTAACTAATATGTTAACAAAATACATCTCCTCCCATATATGGCTATAGGTAGGCTGACAATAATTAAACTTGAATAAATGACACGTTTAATCAATACATGTATAACTATTGTTATTCAACAACAATCCAAACATATCTTAAAACATCAATGGCATATGTATTTCTCATGTGTATCTTTTAAATGTTAAAGATATACACCATAGCTATAGTTCAAGGGACAGTCAAGTCCGAAAAGATGATTCAGGATTTGTTGTCATTCCTAGATAGCAATCTACACACATACTAGTTCCTAAAATATAAATACGTTTCTTAGTGATATGCCAAGATGTCACTGAGTCCTTGTATTGTCTGCGGTTTTTCAGCGATCTCGGATGCGCCATGTTGCTTAAGACGTCACCTGCCAGGCTGTCCAATGATTCCTTGTATTGACTGACGTTCTTACGTGATCAGGAATATGCCTTTTATTGGATTGCGTTTTGACGCGATCAAGGATGCGCCTTTTTTTTTGGGCGTTCTTACGTGATCAATAATGTGCCTTTCATTGGATGGCGTTCTTACGTGATCAAGGAAGCGCCATGTTAAGACGGCACATGTAAAGGTAAAAAAACGTCTGATTGGATTACGTAGTCCCGCAATATTTGTGCACGTTAAAAACGTTTGTGACGGCATCCAATTTTAAAAAGCTTGCGAATATGTATTATTTGCATCATGTTACATTGTTGACCCGTAGCTGATAAAGACCACCACATTCTCTTTTGCTGGATGTCTGGTTGAATCAACGAACGAAAGCAAAATGTTTTCATGCATAGGATATTTATAGGCAAGTGCAAATCTCTACAGTCCATGTTTAATATGTTTGTCAACAATATGTTCCTTTTTCTGACAAATTAATGTTGTGTTTAATGTTGAATATATCTAATTAATAAATATGCGCTATTGTGTTTGAATAAAGTAATCAATATGCATTTATCATATGCTAAATATATGATGCCGACTTCTTCTAAATGTAATTTCGTTGTATATTTTATTAAAGGTTCATTAGACACTCACATTATAAATCAAAAGCTTGGATTTTGTCTCTAGTTAGATAGTCCATTGTTTAACCAATAGGTTTATTTTTTCTTCTGTTCTAAGAAAATGTAAGTAATTTTCTTACTCCTCGCAAAGCCTCTGAGTTTCATGTGAGTACCATCTCCAGCTTTGTCCAGTTTGTGTAAAGGGTCTTTTCATATGTTAATGATGGGGTATTGTGTTGTTTTACGGTTGTAATGGTGGTTCATCTATATTTTCAATATAGCTAACCCGATTTTATTTTCAAGTGTTTGAAGCTTTTTAATATTGATATCAGTATATGTTAATCTTGTTGTTTGTAGTAGTGTCTATTACATAGAGTTATGTTAAAAATATAGGATACTGTCCCTTGAATGCAAATGTTGTTTTTTGTATCATGTATGAGATCCACATAGTTTAATCTTCAAATATATTTTTGTTAGCATATTTTCACCCCCCCACACTCCTAAAAGCACTTTAAACCATATTCATTGTTAAAAAAAAAATGTCTTTACAATAAAATATTAACACAATAATGTCTCTTAAAGAAAATAGACTTTATTTAACACGTCAATATAAATGTGATTTCAAAATTTATTTTTTGACAAAGTACATGTAGATATACCAACAAGCTTAAAATATGTGTTAGCATATGTAATGTTGTTAAAGGGACAGTTTAGAAAATTTTTATTTTTTTTCATTATTCTAAAAGTCAATTATGTAATATCAAGGATATCAAATGTTTCTCAACAATTGAACATTTGTCTGGGTTTATTTAAATTTGCTATCTAAACCTATGAGGTTGGTGTGCTCATTTCTTCAATCTTGAAGAGTGCTTGTAATCATTATACAATTTGAGCACTAGAGGGCATTTGGATAGCATTTGTATATGTAAAACCTTGTGCTCATACAGCATATTATTGACCATGTATTGATCATTGATATCTAAAATGTTGTTATGTATGAACAACAAATAAGTGGTCATTTTTCATAGTCATAGATACAAGGGTAAGCACATAAGTCACACATGTATTTCTCCATGTTTTGTTGTTTCAAACTTTATAATGCGTAATACAGTGTTTTCTTTGTAATCAATAATTTTCTGACTGTCCCTTTAAGCTGTGTTATTGGCATTCAAACAGTAATATGCCATCATGGATAATTGTTATGGTAATTTAGTTAGAGATTCGGGAAACAGTTTGGACATCACATCACAGAAACCAATCAATATCATGAACAAGGATAGGTATGTGATGATGTGGTTTTCACACACTTATAACCCACACTCTGCAAAGAATCTTCCTCCATGGACCCGGTCCCATAGAAGTCGATTATATACAGAGTGTGGTCCACAAGTGTATGAAAACCACATCATCACATACCTATCCATTACACATTAAATTAAAAAAAAAAGTGAAGATGGAAAAAAATACTTTCTTCCTCTTCCTTCCCCTCTTCCCACGGGGCTGAGGCTCTGGGAGAGGCAACTGCCGACTCCGAAGAGTCCTCCTTGGAGCTGTTGTGGGAGGAGTGGAAGGAAGAGTACTGGGACGACCAAGGTGAGGAGTAGATGGCTGAGGAGGAGAAGATGGATGAGGAGGAGAAGATGGCTGAGGAGAAGATGGCTGAGGAGGATGAGTAGATGGCTGAGGAGGAGGAGGAGGAGGAGTAGATGGCTGAGGAGGATGAGATGGGCCGGCAGGAGGAGATGGCCCAGCAGCAAGAGGCCCAGCAACAAGAGGCCCAGCAACAGGAGGTAGACCAGCATGCGCCTCCCGGAAAAAAAGTGAACATTTCTTGATGAAGCTGAAACATTCTGGTTTGTCCTTCTTCTATTCGATTCAGTATGTTGATGATTTCATTTTGTCCTTGAATAATTTGATTTTGGCCATCAAGTATTCTGTGTCGTCCTTCTATATTTTCTATCCGGGAGGTACGCATCTGGTCTATGTACTCCAGTAGAACCCGCACCTCCGCTATTTCCTCTTGTTGTGCTTGTTGAACCCGTGCACGGCGGGGTGCCCGTGCACGGCGGAGTGCGGGTCTTTGAGGGACCTCGGGTTCCGCGGGTTCAGCGGGATCCTCCTGTGCTTCCGGGGCCTCTTCATCAGCTCCCGTGCGCTGTTCGTCACGGGGGGCCTCTTCCCTCCGAAGTGGGAATTCCTCACCACCACTCTCATCCCGGGGAGATGCAGGAGGCTGTGCTGCCTCGTCCCCAGACTCTGTATATAAAAAAAAAAAAAAAAAAAAAATGTATATATTAGCATATTTGCAAATAAAGGTTTAAATGACTTAGCTTACGATACAATTACAAATGCAGAATCATTAATCCACTTTGAAATCTAACAAACAATCAATACTATTTCCGCTTTTTCTAAACCGTGTTTGTGATATCTGTGGTCAATGTGAATGTTTTTGCGTTTGTTTTCAGTCTGTTTAAATGCACACCTAACCTATAGCCTAGATACTGATGTAACCGCAAAGTAATAGAATGCGTGTAAACAACGTTATAGCATTAATCTGATCCTTAACACATGAAACCCAATGTTTTATCTTTCATGATTTAGAAGCATACATTTAGTATCAACTTTCGAATGTACTTTTCTTATCTAATTAGCTTCATTCTCTGGATATTCTTTGCTGAAAAGCATATCTAAATATGCTTATAAGATGCTGATTGTTAGCTGAATATAGCTGCCTCCTGTGATTGTTTCACCGTGTGCATGGCTATTTCTTCATTAAAATATATCTCAAGAATGAATAAAATTAGGTAATATAAGTACATTTGAATGTTTTGTCAAATTGTATTCGCTACCTCAATCATGAAAGTAAATGTTTGCGTATAGTGTCCCTTGAAATACATTCGTATGTGAAATTATTGTTCAATGAGCTTACCGTCAGATGAGAGTGGCAGGTTCCCGGTATCGATTCCTCCGATACCGACTACTTCCACCTCGGAGATGCTGGGCCGCAACATTTCCTCCCATCGGCAGTACTCCATTTCAATGGCAGGTCCGCCACCGGTCCCTGCGGCATGTCGGGCCTCCAGGCTTAACTTTTTTTTCAGTTCAAGTTTACAGTCCCGGTACCGATGTTTGATAGAATCCATATCCCGGTTCCGGCCACCCACTGCATTGACTGCATTCCTGATCTCGTTCCAGAGCCTCCTCTTCTCAGTCGGGGTGGTCTTTTGGTGCTGCAGCATCCTATGCCTGGCCATATAGGCCTCTACGAGGGCCTCCTTCTCCTCCATCGTAAACCTCGCCTCCCTAGTCGCCTTGGCCTTCCCCTGTGACGATGCCCTCTGTTTCCCGGACTGTGAAGCCCTACTCTGACCGCCACTGGGCCCAGCCACTTGGTCATCTTGAACCAAGTGGCTGGGTCCACCCACCGCTTCCACCCCCGCTTCCTGCCCCCCTTCCTGCCCCCCTTCCTGCCCTGTTCCTCTCCCCCTCCCTCTACTCCCCCCTCTACCTGTCCCCTGCCTGGCCTCCATCTCTTCCCTAAACTAAACCCCAAATAATCAAACAAAAAGTGAGTGTGATGAAATTAAAGGGGGTCAAAATAAAGAACTAAAAAGACAAAAAAGGTGCTTAAAGTGTGAGAGGGATGTAAAAAAACAAAGAGGGTAAGGAGTATTTAAATAAACCAAAAGAAGAAGAAGACTAAAAGGAGGATATGTAAACTAAATGTAACTAGGGGATGGGTATGGGATGGGTATGGGGTATGGGATAAGAGTAAATGGGATGAAAGGGAATGGGACTACAAGGAATGGGGTATGGAGTGTAGTATGAGGGGGTAGGGGGTATGGAGTGTATGTAGTGTTATTGATAAGTGTATGTATGTATTGAATGTGTTTGTGTGTAAATGTGTTAAGTGTACAGATAAATCACTCGCTCGCTAACTCACACTACTTCTAATTCTCACTAACAAACACTCCCACTAACGCTCACTAACTACCACTAACTGACGGTCCCACTGACAACTCTCAATAATAACTCCCACTAACTCACTCACGCTCCCACTAACAGACTCTCTCCCACTCCCACTAACTCCCACTAACTCACTCACTCTCTCACGCTAACACTACCAACTGACTCTCTCACGCTAACACTACCAACTGACTCTCTCACGCTAACACTAACTCACTCTCAAAAATTCTCTAACTCTCTATTCTTAAACCTCCAATCTCCAAAGACCCAACAGCAACACAGTCAAAGAAGCCCTGCTTGTGTGGTGCTTATATACCCTGTGTAAATGTTTAATGATGTCCCAATTTCCGTTGTAAATAGTGTTCAGGTGTGCTTTATTAGCAATTAATATTATTGCAATGTGTATTAGGTGTGTGAATTTGCGCATGCTCATTTAGAGTTGGTATTTGTGGAATGTGTAGAATGCGATGATGTCATAGTGTTCGTTTTAGCTTTCATTGTCCAAAAGTATTCTTTTTAAATGTGATTTTGCGATGGTGTGTTCTTCGTGAAGTGTTGTATATGTATGTTTGTCATAATATATAGTGATATTGAATGCGATTTTGTTTCGAGTGTATGTATATCTTTTTTAATCCTTGTTGTTATTTTGCGATTTTCCGCATCTTAAAGTATATGCGTATTCCCCGTATAAAATTGTATTAAAACTTCCCCCGCTTGTGAATGTGTAATGCTTGTGTGCTTTGTTGATTGATTGTTGTTGTGACATTTGCGGCGTGTTATTGTTGTGCATGATGTGGTATGCGTCATATGACCGAGCTGTGCGTATTCTCGCGAGATTGAGTGTTAGGTGAAAAAAGCAATTTTTTTCCTTTCCCATTGATCTCTATGGGAGACTGTCTAACGCGGGCAGTATTACGCGTGTGACATACACGCGTTAGGAGCATCGTTAGATGGTCTTATATTAACTCTAAATACCGGAGTCAAACAATGACGTGCGTTAGACATAAACACGCGTGGCGTTAACAACCCATCTACCGCCGAACTCCAAATCTAGGCCTTTGTCTTCAATTATATTATCGACTAGACATCTTATAGCAAAAAACTGGAAAGCGAAATCGGCCCCCTCTTTTTCAATGCTTACTCAGGGAATACAAAACCAAATAATTTTTGAGTCTTTTCATTTAAAATCCGCCAAAGAAAATAAAATAAAAAGGTTCTTGCTAGATTGGTTACCAATAATCAAGTCATATTTACCTTCTATTCAAAAACGAATACTATCCCCGTTTTTAAGTTCAGATAGCTTTATGGAGTTAGTGTTACACGATGAATTCCCGGCATCATGGATTACTAGTTACAGAGAATAATTTCAAGATTGAATTAGATATTATACATAGGAAACACTGAGTGGGGTGGTGTCGGAGGGGTTTCCCTCTTATTTCTCCTTTTTTTTTTTTTTTTTCTCTTTTCTTTCCCTTTCTCTTTTTTTTTTCTTCCCGCTTTGTTCGGGTTTTCCTCTTCTTCCTTTTTCCAGTATTAGGATAAAAAAATTCTAAGCCAAGTTTTTGTTTAGATACTGACAAATTATGGAGAAATGATATAAAAATGTGAAATTTCTTGCAATGTATTTCTGATATAAAGTTTGTTATTGTGCCCTGCGTGGCAGATATTATTTGATCAGTATGATTGTATTATTTTTCTGATGGCTTATGTAATAAATAAAAGATTTAAAAAAGAATGAGGGCAGGGGTGTCTGAGGAAAGGAAATAAGGAAGCCAGGCAGCAAAGTTGGGTTGGGGAGCCAGGGGGGCGGTATATGACTGCAACACGTATAGAGAGGGGAGAGAATAACCGAATCATGTGTGCTTCAAATGAAGAAAATGTGAGTGAAGAGAAGGGCTGTATTTGTTGGAAGGTGCAACGAGAGCAAAGTAAAATACCGACACCACCTCCTTGTCTTTTGCCAGACCTAGGAGTGTGGCTGAAATGGAGACCCCCATGTGACAGTGCAGCAGTGTATGCTGTGTCTGAAGCAGAGAGCCAGGTTTCTGTAAGAGCCAGAAGGTTAAGAGAGTGGGAGATAAAGAGATCATGGATAGAAGTGAGCTTGTTGCAAACAGAGCGAGAGTTCCAGAGTGCACAAGTAAAGGGGGAGGGGTTTTTAGATGTAAGAGGAATGCGATTAAGGTTACCAGAGTTTAGTTTATGAAGTCTATTGAAAGGCACACAAGGATGTGAAAGGTTAGGAGGTTGTGAGGGACCAGGATTAGGGGAGATGTCGCCAGCAGCTAGTATGAGCAAGAGGGAGAGTGACATGAGATGAGAAGCAGATTTGCAGTAATGAGACTGTTGTTTGGCTGAAAGGCAGGGGGGAGAGAGAGTATTTAGGAATAGGTAGAGTTCATGAGTACAAAAGTAAGGTGAGTATAAGAGAGATGGGCTAATGAACAGAGCAGGTGGAGAGGGAGAAGGAGTAAGTGAGTAATGTAGTTTGTTATAGAGACAAGAGGTAGCAAAAAGGAATATGAAGATATTGAGCATTATTATGAAAGTGGGAACCAAGTAAACACATAAGACACAGTGTTACAGCAGCACTTGCAAAAGGATACAATGAGATACATAAAACATAGTATTACAAGAGTACTTGCCTTGTATCTTGCCCCTTGCCCAATCCTTGTTCAATTCTTGTATAATTCTAAAAAATTATTGCCTAACTTATAAAATGTTCAGTTTGAAAATGTGAACAAATGCTATTGTTAAAAAGTACACAGCCCTGTAAGCAGTGCACCCCCTGTGCAGTGCACATCCCCAAACTAGTCTGAAATATATACAGGTAGGGCAGTCAGCTGAGTCCACTAAATTTACTTAATTGCTAATCAAAGACAGTTGGTAAGGCCAATTGGCATGTTAGAGTCTGGTCAGGGTGAGATGAGTTAAGTAAACAGACAATAAAATTTGGAGGGGGTTAAAACTGTGACATAAGAAAACTATACATTTTAGAGTTATAGCAAGTATTGATAAGGATTCAGCATCACATGGCAATTAACTAGACATTAGAATTGAGACATTGGGAAAAATCATTACAAAAAATGCAGGACTTAATTTTAACAGCCTAAATTCATTTGCTCAATATATATATACACAGAGAGACTTGGGCCTCTAGTTATCAACGTGTCTACCTCAAATACGCTGGAATTCCGCAGCGTATTTGAGGCGAGGCTGATTCGCCTTAGTTATCAAGCCCTTTACACCGGCAAAAGTAGAATTGAGTGACGTAAGCTTCGATCCGCCGGACTCAGTCCGACACAGATCGATTCTTACGTCACTCCAGATGTTCCGCACACAAGTGCGGCACAATCTGACTACTTTTGCTAGTTATCAAAAAACTAGCAGGTACGCTCGGCACTTTTCCGGCCCAGTTTTCAAACTGCCATCCTGGAGGCAGCAGATCCCATAGGAATCAATGGGAGTCTGACCATAGCGAAAGTTCATGTTCGCTACTGCCAGATATCCCATTGATTCCTATGGGAGCTGTCTACACCTAACACCCTAACATGTACCCCGAGTCTAAACACCCCTAATCTGTCCCCCCTTACACCACCGCATCTAAATAAAGTTATTACCCCCTAAACCGCCGCTCCCGGACCCTGCTGCAACTATAATAAACTTATTAACCGCTAAACCGCCGCTCCCAGAGACCACCGCCATGCTAATAAACTGATTAACCCCTAAACCGCTGCTCCCTGTCCCCGCCGCAACTATAATATATGTATTAACCCCTAAACCGCCGCTCCCGGACCCCGCCGCCACCTACATTATACCTAGTAACCCCTACCCTGCCCCCCCTATACCGCCGCCACCTATAATTAAGTTATTAACCCCTATCCTGCTGCTCCCGGACCCCGCCGCAACTAAATAAATAGTTTAACCCCTAAACCGCCGCTCCCGGACCCCGCCGCAACTAAATAAATAGTTTAACCCCTAAACCGCCGCTCCCGGAGACCACCGCCACGCTAATAAACTGATTAACCCCTAAACCGCCGCTCCCGAACCCCGCCGCAACCTATATTAAACTTATTAACCCCTAATCTGCCCCCCTACACCGTTGCCACCTATAATACATTTATTAACCCCTATCCTGCCCCCCCTACACCGCCGCCACTGTAATAAAATTATTAACCCCTAAACCTAAGTCTAACACTAACCCCTAACTTAAATATTAATTAAATACATCTAAATAATATTTCTCTTATTAACTAAGTTAATCCTATTTAAAACTAAATACTTACCTTTAAAATAAACCCTAAAATAGCTACAATATAAATAATAATTATATTGTAGCTATTTTAGGATTTATTTTTATTTTACAGGCAAATTTCAATTTATTTTAACTAGGTACAATAGCTAATAAATAGTTATTAACTATTTAATAGCTACCTAGTTAAAATAAAGAGAAATTAACCTGTAAAATAAAAACTAACCTAAGTTACAATTACACCTAACACTACACTATACTTTAATAAATTATTCCTATTTAAATCTAAATACTTACCTATAAAATAAACCCTAAGATAGCTACAATATAATTAATAATTACATTGTAGCTATTTTAGGATTTATATTTATTTTACAGGTAACTTTGTATTTATTTTAGCTAGTTAGAATAGTTATTAAATAGTTATTAACTATTTAATAACTACCTAGCTAAAAGAAATACAAAATTACCTGTAAAATAAATCCTAACCTAAGTTACAATTAAACCTAACACTACACTATCATTAAATTAATTAAATAAATTACCTACAAATAACTACAATTAAATACAATTAAATAAACTAACTAAAGTACAAAAAATAAAAAAAGCTAAGTTACAAAAAAAAAAAAAAATAAGTTACAAACATTTAAAAAATATTACAACAATTTTAAGCTACTTACACCTAATCTAAGCCCCCTAATAAAATAACAAATCCCCCCAAAATAAAAAAATGCCCTACCCTATTCTAAATTAAAAAGTTACCAGCTCTTTTACCTTACCAGCCCTTAAAAGGGCCTTTTGCGGGGCATGCCCCAAAGAATTCTGCTCTTTTGCCTGTAAAAGAAAAATACAACCCCCCCAACTTTAAAACCCACCACCCACATACCCCTAATCTAACCCAAACCCCCCTTAAATAAACCAAACACTACCCCCCTGAAGATAATCCTACCTTGAGTCGTCTACAGCCAACCGACCACCGATGGAACCGAAGAGGAGATCCGGAGCGGCAGAAGTCATCATCCAAGGGGCGCTGAAGAAATCTTCCATCTGATGAAGTCATCATCCAGGCGGCGCTGAAGAGGTCTTCCAACCGGGCGATGTCATCTTCCAAGCGGCATCTTCAATCTTCTTTCTTCCTGATCCATCTTCATCCCGCCGACGCGGAACATCCTTCTTCCCCGACAGCTGACGACTGAATGAAGGTTCCTTTAAGGGACGTCATCCAAGATGGCATCCCTTCAATTCCGATTGGCTGATAGGATTCTATCAGCCAATCGGAATTAAGGTAGGAAAAATCTGATTGGCTGATGCTATCAGCCAATCAGATTGAAGTTCAATCCGATTGGCTGATCCAATCAGCCAATCAGATTGAGCTTGCATTCTATTGGCTGATCGGAACAGCCAATAGAATGCGAGCTCAATCTGCCCAGCCCAGGTGTGTTCCAGATAAATATACTTAATAAGCTAGAAAGCTTCACACTGTGTAGACATGACTTGCTGCAGTGTGGAAACTGGTTAGTGTTAGGACCAGTCTAATATGGGACACCTTGTAAGTGGTGACTGGCTTAGCAGAATATGATCATATTGTGTGACTAAGATCCCATTTCATTTAAAGGCATTTTCTACAGCAAAAACATAAATATAAGTCAATATTATTGCGAGATGTTAATCCCAATTTTATTTGAACTATGTAAGTATATTTAGCAGATAGAAGTATATTTGTTTTTGCAGCTGAAATATAAGCCAATATAATTGCGAGATGTTTATCCCAATCTTATTAGAAGCTATGTAAGTATATTTGGCAGACAGAAGCATATACAAATATGCCATGAAAGAGTGGACTTAAGTGGTTGGATGTGCACCAATACTTTTTGCTGTTTTATGAAAGAAGTATCTCGGATACTTGCTTGGGCAGAATCCAGCTCCTGTCTAGTTTCTGCGGTCCATATCCCAGGTATAGACAATTGGGAAGCGGATTATCTCAGTTGTCAGATTTTACATCCGGGAGAGTGGTCTTTCACCCAGATGTGTTTTTTCAGATTGTTCAGATGTGGGGGCTTCCAGAAATAGATCTGATGGCTTCTCATCTAAACAGGAAACTTCCCAGGTATCTGTCCAGGTCCAGGGATCCTCAGGCGGAAGCAGTGGATGGGTTGACACTTCCTTGGAATTATCAACCTGCTTATATTTTTCCGCCTCTAGTTTTTCTTCCAAGAGTGAATTCCAAAATCATAATGGAACATTCATTTGTACTGCTGGTGGCTCCAGCATGGCCACACAGGTTTTGGTATGTGGATCTTATTCGGATGTCCAGTTGCCAACCTTGGCCACTTCCGTTAAGGCCAGACCTTCTATCTCAAGGCCCGTTTTTCCATCAGGATCTCAAATCATTAAATTTGAAGGTATGGAGATTGAACACTTAGTGCTTAGTCATAGAGGTTTCTCTGACTCAGTGATTAATACTATGTTACAGGCTCGTAAATCTGTGTTTAGAAATTATCGAGTTTGGAAGACTTACATTTCATGGTGCTCTTCTCATAAATTCTCTTGCCATTCTTTTAGAATTCCTAGAATTTTACAGTTTCTTTAGGATGGTTTAGATAAGGGTTTGTCTGCAAGTTCCTTGAAAGGACAAATCTCTGCTCTTTCTGTTCTGTTCCACAGAAAAATTGCTAATCTTCCTGATATTCATTGTTTTGTTCAGGCTTTGGTTCATATCAGGCCTGTCATTAAATCACTCTCTCCTCCTTGGAATCTTAATTTGGTTTTGAAGGCTTTACAGGCTCCTCTGTTTGAGCCTATGCATTATCTGGACATTAAATTACTTTCTTGGAAAGTATTGTTCCTTTTGGCCATCTCTTCTGCTAGAAGAGTTTCTGAATTATCTGCTCTTTCTTGTGAATCTCTTTTTCTGATTTTTCATCAGGATAAGGCGGATTTGCGGACTTCGTTTAAATTTTAACTAAAGTTGTGAACTCCAACAACATTAGTAGAGAAATTGTTGTCTCTTCTTTGTGTCCTAATCCTAAGAATTCTCTGGAGAGATCTTTACATTCTTTGGATGTGGTGAGAGCTTTGAAATATTATGTTGAAGCTACTAAAGATTTCAGGAAGACTTCTAGTCTATTTGTTATCTTTTCTGTTTCTAGGAAAGGTCAGAAGGCTTCTGCCATTTCTTTGACATCTTGGTTAAATCTTTTGATTCATCATGCTTATTTGGAGTCGGGTAAATCCCCGCCTCAGAAGATTACGGCTCATTCTACTAGGTCAGTTTCCACTTCCTGGGCTTTTAAGAATGAAGCTTCTGTTGATCATATTTGCAAAGCTGCAACTTGGTCTTCTTTGCATACTTTTACTAAATTCTACCATTTTGATGTTTGCTCATCTTCAGAAGCAGTTTTTGGTAGAAAGGTACTTCAGGCAGCTGTTTCAGTTTAATTCTTCTGCTTATCATTTCAGTTTTTTTCATTATAAAGATTAAAACTTTTAATTTGGGTTGAGGATTAATTTTTCAGCGGAATTGGCTGTCTTTATTTTTATCCCTCCCTCTCTAGTGACGCTATCCCATACGTCACTAGCTCATGGACTCTTGCCAATTACATGAAAGAAAACATAATTTATGTAAGAGTTTACATCCATGAGACCCACCCTTTTTATGGTGGTTATTATTTTTTTGTATAAAGCACAATTATTCCAATTCCTTGTTGATGCTTTCGCTCCTTTCTTATCACCCCACTTCTTGGCTATTCGTTAAACTGAATTGTGGGTGTATTTATAGGCATTTTGAGGTTTGGGAAACTTTGCCCCTCCTGGTAGGATTGTATATCCCATACGTCACTAGCTCATGGACTCTCGCCAATATGAAATAAATAAATTTATCAGGTAAATTCTTACATAAATTATGTTTTCTAGCAGCAGTAAGCCTGACGTTTTGGGAGACTTCACTCATACTTCCTGGAAGTAGGCGATATACGAGGTATAGAGGGAGCATTGGTGAGGTAATATAAGTGGCTTTAATATATTATTACACACAAAAACCTATTAACCTCTAAACCACCGTCCCCCCACATCGCCAACAGTAAATAAAAGTATTAACCCCTAAACCGCCGTTCCCCCCCACACAGCAACTACCTAAATTAAACTATTAATCCCTAAACCACCGTCCCCCACATCACCAATACTAAATAAAGCAATTAACCCCTAAACCGCCGTCCCCCCACATCACAACTACCTAAATTAAATCTAAACACCCCCTAGCTTTAACATAATTAAAATACACCGAAATTAAAATTACAATTACTAACTACCTAGTTAAAATAAATACAATCTTACTTGTGAAACAAAAATTACAACCTAAACTGAAACTAAAAAAAAACTAACATTACTTGTTTAAAAAAAAAATACAAAAAATAAAAAACCTAACATTACTAAAATTAATAAAACCTAACATTAAAAAAAAATAAAAACTACAATTACAAAAAAATAATAATTTTTTATTATTTTGGATAATTTCGTTTATTTTTTGTAATGATCGTTTTTTTTATTTTTTTGTAATTTTGGTGTTTATTATATTTTGTTATTTGTAGTTTTAAATTTTTTTGCAATGTAAGGTTTTATTATTTTTAGTAATGTTATGTTTTTTATTTTTTGTATATTTTGTATATTTGTATATTTTTATTTATTACTATAATAAATTTTAAACTTTTTTAACTCTCCATTTGCTGCTGAACTATTATCTCTGTCCTTGGTGAAATATCCTTTGGACCTTCTGAACACCTTGTACTGAGTCTCTGGACCTGCTGGCTGATCCCTGCTCCATTGGCTCGTCCTGACTACTCCATTCTGAGCATCTTTGGACTCTCCCTGGTGAGACGAGGATTCCCACTGGGGACATCTTCTGCTGGTCTACCGGATGACGTGTGGTTCGGGACTGCTAGTATTG
Source organism: Bombina bombina (assembly GCF_027579735.1). Taxonomy (NCBI): domain Eukaryota; kingdom Metazoa; phylum Chordata; class Amphibia; order Anura; family Bombinatoridae; genus Bombina; species Bombina bombina. The sequence continues at coordinate 804,300,063 of NC_069502.1, read as the reverse complement.
CACATCAGTGCTTTACATTGTGTTAGTAGGATTCTTTAGTTCCTATCGCTCCCCATTTCAAGCTGTTTTTGATCTGCACTATGTGGCCCCCTCTATTCTGTTCTCCTTAGATTCTCTTACCTGTGTTGGGGCAAGACACCCTGGAGGAGCGGCCTATCTTCCATGGATGCACTCCATTTGATACCCCCTGGAATTGCATATAACAGGACTTTCCTAACTCATTATTTAATGGACTATATAGTCTGCATATTCCTTCATCTTTACCTGCCTTCTGGTTTTTATCCGCTTATATCCTTGCCTATTATTGTATTTGTATATCCTTGCATATTATTGTTGCTTTATTGTTGGTTCATTGAATCACCTAGTCACCTTAACATACTGCTCCATTACTCATATTTATCCTGTGGTACACTTATTTTGCTCCTAGGCGCCTCTTACAAGTACCCTGGTGACGCTTGCTATCACCAAGTGTATTAGTTGTTGACTTTAATTAGGTGTTTGCAATGTGGGGGATGCCGGATTAGGGGTTAATACATTTTATTAGTGATTGCGATGTGGGGGGACGGCAGTTTAGGGCTTAATAGCTTTATTTAGTGTTGGTGATGTGGGGGGAGGGAGGTTTAGGGGTTAATAGATTTATTTAGTGTTGGCGATGTTGGGGGATGGCAGTTTAGGTCTTAATAGCTTCATTTAGTGTTGGCGATGTGGGGGGACGCCAGTTTATGGGTTTATAGGTTTCTTTCTAATGACATGGTGAGTCCACGGAATCATCAATTACTGTTGGGAATATCACTACTGGCCAGCAGGAGGAGGCAAAGAGCACCACAGCAGAGCTGTTAAGTATCACTTCCCTTCCCATAAACCCCAGTCATTCTCTTTGCCTCTAGTGCAAGGAGGAAGTGAAGTAATTAGGTGTCCTAATTAAGATTCTTCTATCAAGATTTTTTTATTTATTTTAAAGACAGGGCAGGATTGCTCTGATCTTCCTTCACAATCTGGGTCTAGCCGTACTCCACGTTAGTCTCTTCAGCAGGGCAGTGGTGACTTTAAAGCAGTTAGGAACTTGTGAGGTGGGCCTAGCTGCGTTTTCCTAACATGTTGCTGCCCTGGTATAGAAAGCCTGAGTAAGTTTACTCTGTCTTTCTCTTTACACAGGTCTCTGTGAGGAGTGGCATCCTCTCATACTTTGTGAGTCGTCTGTCAGACGGCTAGAATGCAGGTAAGTGCCATTTGTCTTCTGGGGTTAGGAGGCTGGCACTGAAGGGGTTAAGAACCTAAAGGTTAAGTTAACCTTCTATTGCTTTACCCTGCATTTTCTTCGGGACACATAATCCTTCAGGAGAGGATTTTTATGGCAGTAAGCAGGCACTATATAGCAGTGACATTGAGATCATGGGTTAATATCCCTCAGGACAGGAAGGAGTTAACAGGGAGAAAGATTCTTATCCAGGTTTAACAGAGGCTTATGTTTGACTGAATGCCTATGTCGAACTGTATCTCAAATGGTAATTTGTAGGAGAGCGCGCTTTTTATGTTAGACGCCATTCCTATGGGAATTAATTGCCGTTTTTTCTACTCTCTATTGGGACAGTATTAAAGAGCTGCAGGGGCTTATGTTAACATGTTTATTGTTCCTTATTGCCCCGGATGCCCTTCATTGTTGGGGAGTACTTATATTAGTTTGGAGTTAAGCATGATTCAACACGCTTTTCCCTGTTCGTTTGTGACTCCGCCTCCTTCTCAGTGAAGAGCGTCACCATTGTTGGGGCTTGTTTTCATTGGCAGTTGTACACCGCCTCACTCTCCGGAAGATGAGAGCAGAGCGGCGCCTTTATCCTGCTTGGTCTAATATATAAAAGGAGTTTATATATATTTTTTTTTTATGAAAATTAAACATTCCTTGTTTTTTGTTGACGTTCTCATGAGAGTGACACAGTTTTTTTCTCATCCCTGCCTTATTGTATTATTATTGATTCTTCTCTCTGCTATTAATAAAAATTTATCATGATTTTATGTGAGGCTGATATTCAGTGTGAAGACCAGAAAGACAGCACAGTGGTTAGAGAGACAGTCTTTTGACAAATGCCTGTTCCAATCTACAAATAATTAATGCTCTTTAAGAACAATTGTGGTTCTGTAAATTCTGTCCATGTCAGTTTTAACGTTTTAAGATTAAAATGTTTATATTTCTGTGCTTTTTGTTAGCAGTTATGTATAGTACAGTTACATGTTACCAAGAGGTAATTTTCTATGACATCCAAAATTTAGTTCCTCTTATGTCTCCCAGGATGATACTGTTATGGCTATTTCACAGTTTTCTCCTTAAACTTCCCAAACCTTTATGGTGTCACATGCAGTGCCCTGCGGTCCTCATAACCAGTGGAGTGTGTTTGGCTTACAGATTTTCAGCACAGGTATCATCTGCGATCCCTTTGGCTTTGTCTGTTTTTTTCCTTACTTACAGGGAAAATGCCAGAGGACATTAAAGTTTCAGATAGTAAGGTTTCTACTCCACTTTCTGCTACCCAGGTTGCTCTCTCTCCCAAGATTGGGTGAGGTGGATTCACTGGGAGTTTATAAAGGGTGAACTCTCAGATCTGGACAGTATAATCCTTTTTTCTGATGCTGAAGTGATTTCCTTCAGTTGTATGCTAAAAATACCTTGTGTACTGTTAAAGGAGGTTTTGGCTATTTGGACGACATCAATACCCCTGTCGTTGTCAACCTTTGAAAGTTTTGTGTTTTCTTTCATTTCTATGATGTTCCTTCCCATGAGGAAGTCTTTTTTTTAACGTGTCTAGACCTTTGTGGGTCAATGGGTTCCCTCTGGTATAGCTTAGTGATAGCACACCTAGATGGGAAACCAAATGTTGAGAGTTTGAATCCACCCACAGGTGCCGGAGATCATTTGTGTTGTGGTTTACTTGGCTGTTCTTGGAATTTAGAGAGCTTGTGGGCAACTAAAGCCCCTGGTTCTTTTTATAGGAGGTTTAATTGTTCTGTCTGGAGAGAAAAGCAGAGGAAATGGAGGACTTCCGGTGGGGGCGGAGCCGTTAGACACGTTGCACGGCTCACGGCGCTCTAGAGAAAGGAGCTAGGAAATCTCCCCCAGCAAAGTTTACTGCGCTATCCGGAATTCCTGGGACCGGTTGCAGGTTTTTCAGACGAAGTCTGAGCAGAGGAAGCCCTTTATTGGCGGTAAAGCCTGGCGGTGGATACCGCAAACTACCGCAGAAGAAACCGGCAGATTGGAGGAGAAGGACAGTAAAGTCGGGTAAGAGAGATATTACCCGTGAAGTGGTTGGCCCCGCTGACTGGAGTAGCCGCTTGTAGGAGGGTGTAGTCTGCCTGCAGAGAGATCTGTGGGGAGCGTACCCTCCTCGCGGTGAAGAGCGTCACATTTGTTTGGCCTGACTGATCGAAAGCGGGAAGAAACCCCGGCTTCACCTCTATAAGGTTTTCTAATGCGGACTGCCAAATGTTTGTTTGTGCCTAGTGAGACATATCTGGCTTACAGTCATAGCTTATAGACAATGGGTATTTTGGTTCTTGGGAGCTGAAGATTCACAGGAGGTCTATGATGCTAAGTGGCTCCCTTGAGGAGGCTGAATGGATGCAAGTTAGGGAGAAGTGGCGTTTTTCCTATCTGGTGAATTTGTATTACCCCCTTTTCCTGTTCACCTATTTCCTTTTGGATGGTTTTGGGGTAACAAGAGTCTGAAGTGTTCTCTAAGAAGAATTAGGAGTATTTCTGCTACAGATGCCAAAGTATAGCAGAACTGATTACAGCTGATTGTATTTAGAGCTGCCACAATTAGTGCACAAAGAGGAACTCTGCCTAAAGATATAAGGAGCAATAGTATATCGGTTTCTGACTATCTTGAAGATGGTGTTTTTCATTCTCTAGACTATCCTTATGCTACCTGGAGGCTTATAGAGAGCTAGAGATTAGGCCTGTGCAATTTGGCTTTTCCTATGTTCTACATTATATGTTACATCATATGTTCCATGGATGGTACACTTATTTCCTGTTTAACAGTTGGTTTTCTCCTGGTATCATTGTTTGGTTTTTTCTTTAGGAGAGAAGAGGAGAAGAGAAAAAGAGGGATTTAGTTTGTTAAGTAATTGTTTAATTTCAGTTAAACAAATCGATCCTTTTTTATGCTGATATAGATCTGTATATGCAATCTTCCTGCTTTTCTCTTAGTATAAGTTTATTAATTGCATTGAGAAATTATATATCATATTGCCAAAGATATGCTGGTTAAATTATGTGTGTTTAAAGGATATAACCCTTACCAATTTTTATCTGTATATTGTAATTGCTGATCTATACAGGTGTTCGCTTTCCATAACTATAAATTGTATGAGATAATAGGCCGTAATATCACTATTTATTATAAGTATACACTTATAGTTTAAAAACAGTCACTTTAAAAATTAAAAAACAAAAACAAAAAAAACACACACATATATCACCAACACACTTGAAGTTTAACTTACAGTTTTTTCTTTTTCTAGGGACGTCAGTTCCCCTTGGATCTGATCACTTTTTTCACATTTTTTTTGCTTTATTTTTCACACTCACTGTCAGTAATCACAGAGTATATGGAAAGATATATTATTCACATGAAACAGAGTTCACCCATAATGCCACCCAAAAGCAAGGATAGAAAGGTTAGGAGTGCGGATACCTCATTGGACCCCGTATCAGAGGGGGGTATATCTCATTTAGACATAGGTAGTTTAGTGTCTCAATTAACCGACGTATTCACTCCTCAATTTGATATTATTAAGAAGGAGCTCAGTAGTATTTCTACAGACATTATTTCTTTATCAAATGAGGTCAAGCAATTTGCCTCAAGGATATCAGAAGCGGAAAATAGGATCTCTGACTTAGAGGACCGGGTTAATGTCCAAGATAAAGTAATCCAAGATTATGATTGCAAGATAACTGGTTTACAATTCCGTCTGTAGGATCTCGAGGATCGCTCCAGACGGAACAATATCAGAATTATTGGTCTTCCCGAGTCCCCTGAGTACGAGGATCTTATAAAAGTTACTTCTCTATTACTGCCCAAAGCACTAGGTTTCCCTGAACAACAACTCCCCCTAGAGGTAGAAAGAGCTCACAGGGTCGGATACAGTAGAACAAATATGGCTAGGGGTAATAGAAGCAGAATGTGCATTTTTAAGCTGCTCAGATTTCAGGACAAAGTAAACCTGTTAAAAGCATATAGAAAGATGGGGGAATTTGTGTTTGAAAAAAACAAGTTATTAATGTTTCAAGATTTCTCAATAGAAACATCTACCAAAAGAAAACAGATGATCCCGTTATGTACCAAGGTTTAAAGACTGGGTTGTGTACCCCGCAAAGATTATGATAGAAGAGAATGGGGTTAGACGAATTTTTAATAATCCCCAAGAGGCCCATGAATTTATTAGTACCCTGTAGTATATAAGGGAAATTAATTTATACCAGAAAGGAAAAATTGTGTTAAGTAAGATTGATGTGCTATGCGCCTATTTATGCTTTGCTTTCTTTGTTTTTGTTATGATGATTATAGATATGTTTTGGGTGGTTGCAGTGTACATTAATAGTGTTAAAAGGAAAAAAGAATTTATATTGATGTTGAGCATTTATTATTTTAAGATTGAATATTTCGCAGGTGCACTATACGGGCTTAGTTGCTGGTATAGGATGGGCAGTTTTTTTTTATCTAGGGTTGTTTGTTTTGTTTTTTTTGTTTTGTTTTTTTCTTTCTCCTCTCTCTCACTTTCTCCTCCCACCTCTGGGTTTATAGTTAATTCAGACCTCAGTTTAAAAGTGTGTGGTCGGTGTATCTATATCTTAAATTTATCTAATGACAGCCAGGATTAATATACTCTCCTGGAATGTAGGGGGCATTACGTCCCCCAGAAAACACAAATTGATTATTAAACATCTGGCGAAATTTAATCCCGATATTGTGATGTTGCAGGAAACACATTTAAACTTGGCAGAAGCTATGAAATTAAAGTGTAAATGGGTAGGTGAATGTGTTGCAGCTCCAGGAGTGAAAAGAAAATGAGGGGTAGCTATTTTGCTTCATAGAAATTTAGATTACAATATTGTGAAGAAGGAGGCCGATCCAGAAGGAAGATACCTGATATTACATATTCAGATTAATAAGTGTAATTTTGTCATCTGCAATATATATGGTCCCAATTCTTTTTCCCCTATTTTTTTTGGGAAAATATTAGAAGTAAATTGTTTTTATTATCGGCAGCTAATTTAGTTTTAGGGGGGATTTTAATATGACGTTGTGTCCTATTCTAGATAGATTGTCCTCAAAAAATTTACGTGAAAACAACAAAGTAGCAAAATACTTCAAATCTTTTTGCCATGAATTAAAATTAATTGATATATGGAGATTTAAAAATCCAAAACTGCGTAGTTTTTCTTGTGAGTCTAAATCCCACATGACATTCTCGAGAATAGATATGTTTTTAATTTCTAAACCACTTGCTTTATGTAGATCAGAAGCAAATATCCATGATATTGTTATTTCTGACCATGCGGTAATCTCTTTCACATTGGTTGCTATTTCACCCCTTAAGACCCAGAATACGTCTTTTTTTTTTTCCTCGATTTTTGACTGACAGTCCTAGGTTCAGCAATTGGTTAAAACAGAAGTGGAAGGACTATGTTACCTTTAATATAGGGCAATTTAGTAAACCAGAGGTATTCTGGGAGGCAGCGAAAGCTGTATTAATTAAGGGGGGAAATTAAACTATATCTATCTACTTGGAAGAAGAAAAAGCTAGAGCAGGAATTACAATTAACAGCACAAGTTAGAAATGCTCTTAGAAAATTTTATATTGACAAGACAAGAGACAATTAGGATAGATATTGTAAATTGAAAAGGGAAAGAGATATCTTTCTTAAACAAAGGTCACAGGAAGATGAATTAAAAATAAACTATCAATTTAGACTCTAAATTTGATGATATTTGATGATAATCAGTTGTTATCCTCAGAATTATTATTTCAAAGGTTTAATTTACATCGTTCGAGTTTATTTGCCTACTTCCAGTTGCGGCATTATATATTTACCCAAAAATGGAATACGGAATTTCTAAGGGATTGGTTGGATATTAAGAATATTATCCGGCAATTTTCTTTGGGTCAGTCTTCAATATCATTGATCTATGATATTCTTCTGGCTAGATAGGGTGAATTATGCGTAGTTAAATTATATAACTATTGGAAGAAATACTTGCCTGAACTGGAGGAGAATAGGATTGAGCGAAGCTTCCTAGAGTTAGAAAAATAACAAGTCTCTATATCATGGAAAGAAGCGCATCTGAAATTAGTCAACAATTATTATCTTTCCCCAGATAAAATGGCCAGATTCTATCCGAAATACTAGGGAGATTAACACTCGCCCAAAAATTTGATGCGTTGTCCACATTAACCTGTGTCTCCGAATAGAGCCGTTGAAACACGTTAAAGAACGTCTGGCTAATATCCTCTGTGTTAGAATACTTTATGTTGTCCACTTTAATAGCCAATATAAGATTCTTGCTTTTTCTCACCTTAACTACTCTAGCCAAAAATGGGACTTCAGCCAAATTTTTGGCTAGAGTAGTTAAGGTGAGAAAAAGCAAGAATCTTATATCGGCTATTAAAGTGGACAACATAAAGTATTCTAACACAGAGGATATTAGCCAGACGTTCTTTAACATGTTTCAACGGCTCTATTCGGAGACACAGGTTAATGTGGACAACGCATCAAATTTTTGGGCGAGTGTTAATCTCCCTAGTATTTCGGAGGAGAATTTATCAGAGCTCAACAGACCCATCTCAGAGGAGGAAGTTCTTGAGGCTATACAATCAGCTAATCTTAATAAATCTATTCCGATAGAATTTTATAAAATACTGAAGGAAGAAGTAAAATTATCATTAGTGAATCTGTTTAATTATTATTTTTCTTCTAGTAATTTAATGTCTAATTATTTCTCTGCCTCACGTATATCCTTGATTTTAAAGAAAGGTAAGGATCCGGAAGATCCAGGGTCGTATAGGCCTATATCAGTACTCAATGCTGATTATAAATTGCTGACTGCTATTATTTCGATCAGGCTGGCCAAATTATTAGATGGGATTATTCATCCAGATCAAACTGGATTTATGAGGGATAGGAATTCTCTTAAGAATATACGTCAAGTTACTACATTTTTGGATTATGCATGAAATCTAGACCCTAAGAATGAACAATTTAAAAAGATTTCTGAAGCAGCTATTCTAACAGTAGATGCTGAGAAGGCCTTTGATGCAGTAAATTGGAAGTATTTATTTACAGCATTGGAGCGGTTTGGATTTAAGAACCAGTTTCTGGTATTTGTTAGAAATTTATAAAAAAAATCCGATTTCATTTCTCTGCATCAATGGCCATTCTTCCCCATATATATCACTTAAAAGAGGGACAAGACAAGGGTGTCCCCTCTCCCCATTGCTTTTTAATTTGGCATTGGAGCCTTTTGCTATTTTATTGCGGGATAGGCTATCAGGGATTCAATTGGGTTCCTTTAGGCTAAATACTTTCTTATATGCTGACGATCTGTTAATATTCTCGGATAAGGCGCAATATTCTATCCCCATATTGTTACAACTATTCAAAACATTTTCCTCTTTTTCAGGATATAAAATTAATTTTGATAAGAGCGAACTCCTTTGGTTAGATAAGAAAGGATCCAATTGGGGAGATCATCCTTTTAAAGTGGTTGAGTCCTTCCGGTATTTAGGTATTATCCTCCATAGAAACCCAACAATTTGGTATAAATTAAATTTTCCTCCGATATTACAAAAAATTAAAAATGATCTTGAAAATTGGTCCATGCTTCCTATCTCACTGACTGCGAGAATTAATTTGATTAAAACTATTATCTTTCCAAGAGTTCTATATTTCTTTCAAAACCTTCCGTTATTTATGACCAATAAAGATATCTGTAATGTACAGTCTTGGCTATCTAAATTTATATGGGGTAATAAGAAGCTGAGGATTAGTCTTAGTAGACTGATGCAAAAACATTCTAGGGCAGGGCTTGCTTTGCCAGATTTTAGGCTTTATAACTTGTCTAGTCTAGCCAAATTGGCCCTCGATTGGATTACAGGGGTAGATAAGTTCGTGTCAGTAGAGCTAGAATCATTTCTGATCTCCCCTTTCTCTTTGAAAGCTGTTCTTCATTGCCCGGTACAAAAGTTACTCTTAAATCTTAGTAAACTAATTTCCTTTAAAAATGTTATCATGGCCTGGCATAAAATTTGTTGAATATTAAAAATTTCGCCATTTTTTTCGGAATTTCTTCCAATAGTAGGGAATCCGGAATTTACTCCGGGTATTAATCAGAGAGTGTTTAGATTATGGGCTGAAGCAGGACTGACCTATGTTTACCAGTTATTTGATGATAATCAGTTGTTATCCTCAGAATTATTATTTCAAAGGTTTAATTTACATTGTTCGAGTTTATTTGCCTACTTCCAGTTGCGGCATTATATATTTACCCAAAAATGGAATACGGAATTTCTAAGGGATTGGTTGGATATTAAGAATATTATCCTGCAATTTTCTTTGGGTCAGTCTTCAATATCATTGATCTATGATATTCTTCTGGCTAGATAGGGTGAATTATGCGTAGATAAATTATATAACTATTGGAAGAAATACTTGCCTGAACTGGAGGAGAATAGGATTGAGCGAAGCTTCCTAGAGTTAGAAAAATAACAAGTCTCTATATCATGGAAAGAAGCGCATCTGAAATTAGTCAACAATTATTATCTTTCCCCAGATAAAATGGCCAGATTCTATCCTTCTCAGAATTATGCTTGCCCAAGGTGCTCTCTGGATAGGGCGGATATTCTTCATATGTTTTGGTCCTGTCCTAAGATCCAACAATATTGGCAAAAGATAAAATTCTGGTATAGTAAAATCTATAAAGATATGGCTCCATTTACTGTCGATGAGGTAGTTTTTCTAACTAATGTTGATTTGCGCCCTAAACGGGTGATAAAGACATTTAATACAATTATTAGAACTGCGAGACAGCTAATTGCTAAAGGCTGGAAAGATCATACAGCCCCCAGAGTTTCAGGGTTCCTTAAAGAAATTCAGTTTCAAATTCTATTTGAATCTTTTCATACTAAATTTGCAGCTGAACATAGGGTCAGGGCTTTTCTTCTGGATTGGTCTCTGTTGATTATCTCTTACCCATTACAGATTCAAAGACGTATTTTACAACCTTTCTTAAATACTATAGCTTTCTTAGAATTGGTTATATTGGAATTATGGGTATCTGGTCCATGGGAGATAACACTATGAATAGTAACTATGTAACAATAAGGAGAGGAAGAGAAGAGGTAGGGTAAGTAAGAGAAGTAGGTAGTAGGTGGGAGGGGGTGGGAGGGAGGGGAGAGAGAAAGTGTAAAGTATAGATTTTTTTCTTTTCCTTTTTTTTTTTTTTTCCCTCTCCCATTTGGTTGGTTTATTAGTTGTTTAATATTTATAAAATTTCCAGCGATATAGTTGGTCAGATTTTAAATGCCAGGTATTGGTATGTACTTGTCTTGTTATTCTTTCCTGATATTACATATTATTGTTATTCTTTATATATTTGCCTATGTATATTTATGAATGCCTTGCATGGCATAATGAAATGCAACTTGACATGTATTTATTTTTGTCGCTGGAATTAATAAAGATATTTAAAAAAAATTTTTTAAAAAAATTGTTCTGTCTGAGCAATGCCTTGCCTTATTAAACTGGTTATACTAGCCGCCGGGCATTGTGGCTGATAACTTGGTCAGCTGAGAAGCCTACTTGTGGCTTAGTGGTAAAGTCTAGGCTTTATAGTTCATTTTATGTTTCTTTTCAAGGATGAGTCCTTTTTTGGACTTGGTCTGAGTGAAGTTTCTTCTGACTTTAAGAGAAGATGTTTCTCCTGTCTGTCAAGAGAGTAGGACTAAAGGAGAGTTTTCCTTTTTCCTCTTTCTGCTGGTCAGTCATGTCTTTTGGTAGATTATCAATCTTGGTCCAATCTAAGATTTTTCCCTTAGTCCAGTCCCAGTCTGGGAATGGGATTCAGGTTTTTACCTCAAATATTTCAGAGTCTGACCTTCAAACAGTATCCCTATCCTTTGGATCAAGAGGGCCTGGTTATAACGAACATAGACCTGAAGGATGTGTATTTATTGCCCCCATGATTGGAGATCTTCTCAAATTTCTGACTATCATCATCCTAGAAAGTCTTTTGGGTCTGGGATATGGCAATGGTGCCTTCTGGACAATATATGGTTCAGGATTCTCCTTTCTTCGAGCATTCTCTCTTTCAAGACATCTTGCTCTGTTTCCATAGATGGGGCACTCTGGCATGGCCTACTGGTTAGCTCTGATGTCTCTGGAAAGGTTGTGAGTTCTAATCCGGCTCGGTATGTTTGTTTTGTATACATGGCCCGTCTATATATTTAAAAGAAAACAAAAATGAATCTGGGAAAGAGTTCCCTTGTTCCATTCACAAGGGTGATTTTTTTGGAGAATCTTAATAGATTATCTCTCTTGGAGAAGATTCGATCAGAGGTCATCTAATCTTGGATTTATCCCTTTTTCCTCTCTCTGCTGTCTTCGGTTCGGTCAATAGCAGACCTAATGGTCCAGTTGATAGCTTAATCATTTTGCAAGGGTCAAGATTTTAAATCTAGCTGCAGTTGATTTTCCTTTCACTTTCAGTGACTCTATGTATGGAGGGAATTGGTCTAAGGGTTTATACATACAATGGAGACCTTCAGATCTGTTCCAGAAGATAGATCTAGATCAATCATCAAGTTTTCTTCCGTGGTGATATTTCGGAAGTATCTGTCTCAGGGCGCGTGCTTCTGGAGACATTCCTGGGTGATATGATCAGACGCTAGCCTACTGGATGGAAAACAGTCTGGGACTCATTATTCATGGAAATGTCTGTCTTTCTCTTTTACATCTTGGAGTTTAAGGAGAATAGCATTGTTCTGAGGGCTTGACCTCAGTTGTCTTTAACTTGGTACCAGTCGGACTAGGTCGCCTCTGTGGCTTACATCAGTGGCCGTGATGTCTAAAGCACTGAATTAAACCTACAGTCTCCTTGGAGGAGTGGGCTTGGTTTCCTCCACTCCAGAATCCAGTTAACTATGTGGTGCATGGATCTTTTTTAATCCAGAGGGACTCTAAGGTCCTTAGTCATAGGATGTGACTTGGATTGTCGGTGAGCGGGAGCTAACGATAGGTGTTTCTTTCATCTCCCAGAGCAACTGGGAATCGAATTCTAAGAGGTCAGTTTTTTCATCCGGGAAGTGGGACTCTCTCCCGGAGGTGCTCTCTGGGCAAACCCTTACATGGGGGGTTCCTGGAATGAACTTTTAGGGCTTTTCGGCAGATCGCCTTGTTTCCCAGATCTAGTGATCCACAGACTGTTCTGAAAGATGCTCTGGTGGTGGTTCCTGGGGTTTCAATCTGGCATCCCTGTTTCCTCCGTTGGCTTCTTTCACGATTTATGCTTGTGTCAAACAGGAGAGAGCATCCGTAATTCTATTAGTTTATGCGTGGCCTCGCAAGCTTGGGTAGGCAGACCTAATGGAGATATCGTCAGTGGAGTCACTAGGGTTGGTGTCACCCCCCCCCAGAAAGCAGACACACACAAAAACACAGGCACACACACATACAAACACTCAGACACACTTAAAAACATACTCAGATGCACACAAAAACACTCGGAAACACACTCAGACACACACACACAAACACTCGGAAACACACTCAGACACACACAAAAACACTGAGACACACACACACACACAAAATCAGACACGCACAGACAAAAACTCAGACACACACATACAAAAAATGTAAACTGCACTGCATTAATTTTAAAGCTCATGCCTTGCCTAGAGCTGCTCCCTGGCTCAGCAGAGCATCAAATGAAAGATAAACAGAGCACTCTAAAATAAATCACTGAAGAAAAGGTTTAGGCGCGCAAACTATGAAAATTCTGCTCTCTGACTCTGTTCCAAGTCTGTCAGTGCACAGCCCCGGGCCGCGTGCCTACCGCTTCTTATGGCCAATCACCTCTGCACTCTGCCCACCCCCAGACCCCCGCTCGCTCTCCCCTCCTACCTCTTCAGTGTGCACTTAGTGTACCGTAACCTGTACCAGTCTGGTGGGCATCATACGTGGCTCCTTCACTTTAGAGACAGTGTCAGACAGTCATGCGGTCAGGTGCCAGGCATCCCCTCACAATTTCCCAGTTCCCGTTTAGACAGACAGCACAGCAGTGAGTGACTCCACTGCTCCACATGTCACTGAGCAGTGAGCACAGATAGGCAGGCAGGTTTAGGCTAGCAGCGCAACTTTGCAAGCCCCACGGAACGCCCACAACATTCATACTGAAATTGGGCAGGGGAGGAGCAAAGTACAAACAAGCAAAAGCAGCCGGGAAAACTATTTGTTGAAATTGCAGCGCAGGCCCAAGGGGCAAAAAATTGTGTGTCTACAACTTCCCCAGTCCCACTAATGTTCCCAAATGCCAGCCCCTCTAATAAAAAAATCTATGCATCTCAACATTGTATTTCTTTGCATTTCAATAAAATAAAAAAATAAAAAATAATATTTTTTTTTTGTGGTGTCACCCCCTGGAGGGTGTCAACAGGTGCGGCCTGCACCCCCTGCACCCCCCTAGTGATGCCACTGGATATTGTCTGTCTCGCCTTGGTGCTTCTGAGGAAGGACCTGCTCATTCAGGGTCTTTTCCTTCTCTCAAATGTCATTTCTCGGAAACTGACTGCTTGGAGATTGGAAGCTTAGTTCGGTTTAAGTGGTCTTTGTCTCCAGTTTTCTGTCTTGTAGACTGTTTCTTTCTTTCATTTACCATAGGATATGGCGTAAATGTCTTTATAGTGTGAATCCGTAGGGGCTCTAGGAGTAGAGTCAGGATTCTTAGTATGTTTGTCTTTTCTGCGAGAAGGTCTGGAGTTTCACCAGTCAGCTCTCTGAAGGGTCAGATTTCTGCATTTCCTTCTTGCTGTATAAGCTTCTGACGGACGTGCCAGATGTAAGATATTTGTCAGGCCTTGTTCGGAATCGGGCCTGTATTAAGTCTATTGCTCCTCCTGGGAGCCTTATCTTTTGTTCTTTAAATTTTGCAGCAAGCTATGTTTGAGCCTTTGTATTCCATAGATATTAATGGTTATCTTGGAAGGTTTGCCTCTGCTCGGAGAGTGTCGGAACTCAGCTTTGCAGTATGATTCGCCTTATCTTTCCTTTCATGCCGATGAGGCGGTCCTTTGTACTAAGTTAGTTTCCTTTCTAAAGTATTTTTCAATCAGGAAATTGTTGTTCCTTCTCATTGTCGTAGTTCTTCTTTTTGAGGGACGTTTGTTGCACAACTCGGTGGTTGTGTGTGCTTTACAATTTTATTTACAGACGTCTAAGGAATTCTCCAGTCTTCTGTCCTTTTTGTTTCTTTGGGAAATGTAAGGGTCAGAAAGGTTCTGTGACTTCTCTTTTCTCTAATTGAGAAGTATATTTGGTTTTGCTTATGAGAATGCTGGGCTGCAGTCTCCTGAGAGAATTCTGCTCTTTCCACTAGAGCTGTCTCTTATTGTTTTTTTTTCATAAACGGAGCTGCTGTAGAATGGAATGCAGGGCGGCAGCTTGGTCTTCTTTGCGTTCCCTATCAAAATTTTAGGAATTGGATCTTTTGCCTTGACTGAGGTTCTTTCGGGAGAAAGGTTCTTCAGGCAGTGGTGCCTTCTGTTTTAGGTACCTGTCTTGTCCCTCCCTTATCATCTGTGTCCTCTAGCTTGGGTATTGGTTCCCAACAGTAATTGATGATTCTGTGCACTCACCGTGCCATTAGAAAGAAAACAAAATTTATGGTTACCTTTTTTCAGACAGTTTTTGTTATATAAACCTCAGGCACCTCTGCACCTTGTGTTATTTCCTTTCTCTCCTTTCCTTCGGTCTACCGGCTGGGGTTTATGGGAAGGGAAGTGATACTTAACAGCTCTGCTGTGGTGCACTTTGCCTCCCCCTGCTGGCCAGGAGGGATATTCCCAACAGTAATTGATGATTCCGTGGACTCACCGTGTCAAGAAAGGAAGAAATTTATCAGGTGAGCATAAATTTTGTTTTAGTGTTTTATTTAGTGTTGGTGATGTGGGGTGGTTGCGGTTTAGGGGTTAATAGGTTTATTTAGTGTTGGTGATGTGGGGGGACGGAGGTTTAGGGATTAATAGGTTTATTTAGTGTTGATGATGTGGGGGTGGGGTAGCGATTTAGAATAGATTAGTTAGAATGAATATGAAGAATAGATCTGAAAATTTGGAAATTGATTTATTAGTTTTCAGGATTTTAGTTATGGTGCCGATTAGGAAATTCAGATTCATCCGAATCTCCAAATTAGCCAAAATTCGTCCAAAAACCAAATTCGTCCAAAACGAATTGCACATATCTACAATAAACCATGGTGTCATATAGAAGTCTGTAAAGTTGAGCTAAAAGTGTGGTTCAGGTATCAAAAGATCTATTGTGGTGAGTTGCTGATTAAGAGTGAAGGAGAGAGTGAATTAACAGGTCTTTCCATATATATTATTAACATGAGTCATAATAGGGTAACAAATACATGACTAGTACATGAACCTGCGAGACAAACAGGACATTGTATAAAGAGTGAGAGGAGTGCAGCAAAGTGAAAGCAAAATGAGTAATGTACAAAGCAGAGGGAGGAGATATAGTGATGTAGAGCAGAGCAGGAGAGAAACGGTGAGGTATGAGCCCATACAGTAAAATTCCTTCCTACACACCGTAGGTCATTTGGGTTGAGGGAGGATTAGAGGCTGAAGGGTCTGAGAAGGTCTATGTTTCAATTAACAAGATTTCACAAAGAAAAATATTTCTTCTGACTATCCAAGACAAGAGTGTGTTAATCTGAGTGGATTTCCAGTCTCTGGCTATTACCGAACCATTCAGTACCAGGGTGGATTTCATTTAAATCAAAGTGATTCTAATCACAATATAAATAACTAGTCAGTTAGATTTGATTTAAATTATGGTTTTCTACATAAATGCTACAGTTTTATAACAATAACTTTTCTTCTTAAATGGGAAGAGTCCACAGCTGCATTCATTACTTTTGGGAATTCAGAACCTGGCCACCAGGAGGAGGCAAAGACCCCAGCCAAAGGCTTAAATACCTCCCCAACTTCCCTCATCCCCCAGTCATTCTTTGCCTTTCATCACAGGGGGTTGGCAGAGAAGTGTCAGAAGATTGAAGATAGTCTCTTAAGGAGGGTAGTACCATACGAAATTGGACTGGAGTTTTAAGTAATCCTGTCAGCCTCTCAGTGAGAGCATGGATTAAAATTAGAGTCCGGAGATGCAGGGAGTATTGTCTCTGTGAAACCATCCCGAATTATGTTAACAGCTCCTGGGCAATCAGCGTTGACGAGTTTCGCTGCCTGCCTTTATTCCCTCAAGTCCATGTCAGAGGCGATACTACTATCTGTCACACTTGAAGGGCCGTGTTCCTGTTCCACGGTATAGATTCCGGTAAGGTCGTTTCATTTTATTTCGATATGTGAATGTAATGTTAACAAAAGAAGTCAGGGTCCCAGTGGGACTCCTTTATCTTAAAATGTAATCAAGGGTTAATATCTCCTATAAGGGGGTTATTGAACAGGGGGGACTTTAATCATGTTTGTTATGTGATTCTGTCTGCTAATGTGTAGTGATGCTTGGGCTCATGGCTATTCGGAACATAATGGCCTTATCATCAGACTGTGCGGTCTTTTGGACTGGTGCACCTTTTTTTGCTGGCTTACACGTGGACACCTCGTGACCGGGTGTGGTCTCGTTGTAATTTCACTTCCGTACTCTGACTGAGTGACGACGGAGTGAGTCTGCTCGTTAGTTGTCTGGTTCACAGGAGGTGGTGAGTGCCCCAGCCATTGGGGGTGTAAGGTGTCGTTTAGCTTTAGTCCATATTTGCAATCTCCAAGTTATGGAGGATTCAGATTTTTTGGAGATGGACATCTCCGACTCGAAGTATACGTCTTGTGAGGAGTATGAAATGGCCCAGGTTATACATGCCCTACAGTTATGTTCCGATTGCCGTTCTAGAGTACTCTCTTCTCCCGAATGTAGAGTGCGTTGAGCCATCCGCCCCTGAGGATTCCATGTCCCATGAGGCATGTGCCCCAGAACCTTCTTTTGCTACGCAAGCAGGTGTCCCCATGGCCGTTACTCCTTCTCCGGAAGGCGGCCTGTTTCTTCCAGAGGTTACGGCACGGTTCCGCATGACCATGGCGCTGGCGCATTTATATCTCCCAAGAGAAGTATTTTTAAGATACTGTCCTTGTTCTGTTAACTAGGGTCTGTCGAGCTTGAGATTGCCTGAGTCAGTTTGACCTTCTGGGGAAGCTATGGCCTCTGAGGCTTCAGGGGCCCCTCCCTCTGGGCCGTGATCATCCATCGATCTGGCGGGGTAACATTTTGCCTTCCGTTATAGACTGGCACATCTTCGTGTACTACTAAGGCATGTTTTGGCGGTGCTGGAGGATTCCAGTCCTACTAGGCCGAGGGATCCTCAGTCTTCTGTGCTGGATGGCAGACTGGGTTAGACGTATGGGGATGAAGCCAATCTCCTTGACGTCTCCATTTTTCTTTTAAGTATTGGTTCCAGTTCTGAGCTTAGGAGAATGGCGCCTCTGATCGGCTGGTCCTGTTAGTGTGCCCATTCTCCATGGGAGTTCACCCACGGGTGCAGCCTTTATTTTCTTTGATCCGGTTAGGATGTGTTTAATTTGCTTTAAGAAGCTCATGTTTGTTATGATTTTCCATTTGGGAACATCTCTTTGGATGATACTTGCGATTTTGTGGTCGCATGGGCACTTCCTCTGAAGTTGTGCAGTACTATATATGACATAGTTATGTTTATAGTTTGTTATTGATCCCTTCAAGGGCTTCGAATTTTCTTGGACCTCGGACAGTTTTGGAGTGCTTTCGTACCAGGTGGGTACTGGTCGAGCGCTAGCTGCTGTTCCTTATGGTTCATGTCACCCACGTGGTGCCGGTGCATTGGTTACCTTGTCAGGTGTTGGATTGTTCACTTTGATAAGTGTTCGTTTTTCTTGTTGCCTCCATTTCTAGAAGACGTAGGGACTGCATCGGTATGCCTCACGTTCCTACTGTCGAGGTGGTTTCGGACTCGGAGCCTGCTGAGGCTCATTGGGAGAGGCCTGTTGGCCTTGGAATTGAAGTTCTCCATTCCCATGGATTTTGAGGTTTGGATGACTGCTGGGAGTCGGGGGTACCAGATGGATTACGATTTTCGTTTTCACTCTTGGTATGTTCTGGATGTCTGTTTTTTGTGGCCTAGTTGCAGGTACCTCTAGTAGTTCACTGGGGCTACTTGTTTCCCTTCTTGGGTGGTCGGGTCATCTGGGTCTGAAGGTTTGGAAGATCCTTATTACTTCCTTTTTTAGAGTGCACGCTCTTCTATTGGGAGCGCAGGGGTTTGGGGTTAGTCCCTGTTGTTTTTCCCCGGCATTTTCCTGATAGACTTATCTGACAGGAGTTTTGAGGCTCCCACCGTTTTTCCTGTGAGGTACAGGATTTTCCGGGAGGCTGATCCTGTAGGGGTCCTGGTGATTTATCGCCTTCTCATCCCAAGGGCTTGTTGGAGTCTGTTCTGTGTAAACCCGTTGTCTTTAGGGAGGGTGTTCCCTTTCGACCCTCTAAGATATCTAGCTCTTTGGGTTTGCAAGCAGAGGGTCCTGGTTTCAGGCACTCCTCTGGGTGCTGGTTGCCCTCTTTTTAGGCTTGTTAAGTTGTCCTTCTAGGCTCTTGGTCTGAATCTATTTCAAGCATCCAATGTCCGGGGACATTGGGACGTGGGGTGCACTACTCCGTATGAGGTACCGTGATGGTTCCTCAGGGGTTAGAACATTGACGGGGCTAGGTCTTGAAGATCGGGCTTTTGGCCATGTCTCTTGTCGGAGTTTGGATCTGGATCGGTCCTGGGTGGTTTGGTTTCAAAACTTTAGGTTTTGGAACATCCGCTGTCCCTTTAGGAGAGATTTGGTATCTGCCTGAGGGTTAGTTTTGCTGTCTCTCAGGTGGGATCTTACAATGGTTTCAGGGGCAGCTATTGCACCTTGATGTGGGCTTGTGGTTGTTTGTTTCAACTGAGCTGTCGGTATGACCGTATGGTCTCGTCAATGGTTTTCACCATTCTCTCATCTCTTCTCATGCCTATGGCTGGGGAAGCGGTTCCTTTGCGTTGACCTCCTTTGGGGAGGTTTCAGAATACAGTATCCATTGTTGTCCCAAAGGTCCTTTTCTTCTCATTTTCCGAGGGTTTCTGTCCTTCTTGCGCGCAAGAGATCATGGAACTGGATTCTGGTACTGGGACACTGGAGTTTAGTGTCCTATCTCCCTTGTTTGGGAGTGGTCCCTCTTAGGAAGGGAGCTGTGTAGGGGTTCTGGAACCTGAGCACGTTGTATTTCTGTCATGGCTTTGTGGTAGCAAGCTAGATTTAAATAACTTTAGAGTTATTCTCCATGAGTCGTTCCTTTTAGGCCCCTCCTCTTTTCTTCTGAGGTGTGGTTCGGAGAATTTTATATTCTTTGTATTCGGACGTTGCCAATCCGTTTGGACTGGGTCCGTTACCTCGGAGGGGGGCTTGGGGATCTGACTGCTCTGTTGAGTCTTGACCGTGTACTTGATGCAGGTCTAAGTGACCTAAGGGATATCTACCCTGCCTAAGTAGCTGGAGGCTTGGAGTATGACCCCTGCTGTGGCAGCTTTCTAACCTGGTTTCATATGCTGCTGGTTTTGGATGTTCTTCTAAGGTCTAGATTTTTTCCTGGAAGAGGTTGTCGTCGATATTTTTTGGTGTTTTCGGTGGGATGGTCTCCCACGATGGCTGGAGCTCAGAGGTGGCTGTGTTGTTTCACAAGATAGCTTTTGTCTCTGATAGGTTAATTAGGTTTTTTTGTATCCTGTCTGAGGGCTCCTAATTTCTTTGGTTTTATATAGGTTTCTTACCTGTGTTTGACTAGTTTAGCGGTTGTGTCTGCTGGACTATGGTACAGTGGGAATCTTGTGGCTTCCTTGAGGCACCATAAGTCATATGGTGTTGTATTAGGGATCTAAGGGTAGACCTGGGTTCCTCTCGTGATCATCATTTCATAGGTGTGGAGTTGATCTCTGGTCCTTGTCCTCTAGGGAGTTAATTTCCCTGGGTGATTTTCTTTAGCAACCTTGGGTTCGCTTAAGTCATTTTGAGTTTTTTTTCCCTAGTTGGTGGTCCTTTCGATATCTTATGGGTCCTCTGTTTTCCTCCTCAGGGGTAGGTGAAGGTCCTCTTCCTTCAGGTAGGGGGTTAGTTCCGTGTGAATAGAAAGCCTGCGGGACTTGGCTCCTCTGGGCTTTTTGTGCTCAATGAGTGCTGAGTGGTCTCTAATACGGCCTTGTAGGTTGTTTAAGTGATGGGCAGTTACTTGGTCCTTTTAGGTTTTTAACCACTTGTTTTTTAAATGTCACAGTTTTTTTCAGGTGTTAGGTAATTTCAGGCTGTGGTGCCCTTCGAAAGGGGCCGCCTTCTGTACCCGCCCTTTGTTTGCATTCAGTGTCCTCTATAGCTTGGGTATTGTTTTCACAAAAGTAATGAATGCAGCTGTGGACTTTTCCCTTTTAAGAAGAAAAGCTTAAATTATGCTTACCTGATAATTTTCTTTTCTTCTGACGGGAAGAGTCCACAGCTCCCCATCTGTGTTTTATGTATGGGGTGGCCATATTTTAGTTTTTATTCTTCTGGCACCTTTTTCACTCTGATATTTCTCCTACTGTTCCTTGTTTCCTTGGCAGAATGACTGGGGGATGAGGTTCTGAATTCCCAAAAGTAATGAATGCAGCTGTGGACTCTTCCCGTCAGAAGAAAAGAAATTTATCAGGTAAGCATAATTTAAGATTTTCAGATTATTTTTCCAGTTATATAAAAAAATTGCTGATTTACAGCTAGATTACAAGTTATGGTGCGGTACGGCTATACTGCTGAAAAATTGGCCATTGCGCGGGGAATGGCAGATAACGCATATTGCAAGTTGTGCCGGTATAGCTATACCGCAAGCATTTTAGCCTTTACGCAACTCTCCATTCCGCACTCAAAAAATGACGTTTGAGTGCAGGCTTTTCCATAGCGCCATATTACAGGTTTTGCGGTCTGGCTAAAATGCTTGCGTTACAGCCTATACCGCCATGAGCCATTTAGCGATCTGAGACCAATAGTTATGAATTTTGCAAAACAAAAATGTTTCACAAAGTTCATAACTAAAAGGTTACAAAGTACACTAACACCCATAAACTACCTCTTAACCCCTAAACCGCCACCCTCCCGCATCACAAATACTATATTACACATATTAACCCCTAAACCACCGGCCCCCCACATTGCAAATACTAAACGAAGCCTATTAACCCCTAAACCGCCGCCCCCCCACATCGCAACGCACTAAATTAAACTATTAACCCCTAAACCTAACACCCACCTAATTTTAAATTAAACTTACAATATAACTATCTTTAAATACATAAAACTTACCTGTGAAATAAAATAAACCTAAGTTTAAAATATAAAGTAACCTAACATTACTATTTAAAAAAATAAAATTAACAAAAAATAAATAAACCTAAATTACAATTTTAAAAAAATCCTAACACTACGAAAAAATTTTTTAAAAAAATGAAAACTCTAAAATTACGAAACATAAAAAACTCTAAGATTACAAAAATAATAAACGAAATTATCAAAAATAACAATTAAACCTAATTTAATACCCCTATAACAATAAAAAGCCCCCTCAAAATAAAAACAACCCCTAACCTAACAATAAACTACCAATAGCCCTTAAATGGGCCTTTTGTAAGGCATTGCCCTAAGTTAAACAGCTCTTTTACCTCAAAAAAAACATAATTTATGTAAGAACTTACCTGATAAATTCATTTCTTTCATATTAGCAAGAGTCCATGAGCTAGTGACGTATGGGATATACATTCCTACCAGGAGGGGCAAAGTTTCCCAAACCTTAAAATGCCTATAAATACACCCCTCACCACACCCACAATTCAGTTTAACGAATAGCCAAGAAGTGGGGTGATAAAAAAGTGCGAAAGCATATAAAATAAGGAATTGGAATAATTGTGCTTTATACAAAAAAATCATAACCACCACAAAAAGGGTGGGCCTCATGGACTCTTGCTAATATGAAAGAAATGAATTTATCAGGTAAGTTCTTACATAAATTATGTTTTCTTTCATGTAATTAGCAAGAGTCCATGAGCTAGTGACATATGGGATAATGATTACCCAAGATTTGGATCTTTCCACACAAGAGTCACTAGAGAGGGAGGGATAAAATAAAGACAGCCAATTCCTGCTGAAAATAATCCACACCCAAAATAAAGTTTAATAAAAAACATAAGCAGAAGATTCAGACTGAAACCGCTGCCTGAAGTACTTTTCTACCAAAAACTGCTTCAGAAGAAGAAAATACATCAAAATGGTAGAATTTAGTAAAAATATGCAAAGAGGACCAAGTTGCAGCTTTGCAAATCTGATCAACCGAAGCTTCATTCCTAAACGCCCAGGAAGTAGAAACTGACCTGGTAGAATGAGCTGTAATCCTCTGAGGCGGAGTTTTACCCAACTCAACATAGGCAAGATGAATTAAAGATTTCAACCAAGATGCCAAAGAAATGGCAGAAGCTTTCTGGCCTTTTCTAGAACCGGAAAAGATAACAAATAGACTAGAAGTCTTTCGGAAAGACTTAGTAGCTTCAACATAATATTTCAAAGCTCTAACAACATCCAAAGAATGCAATGCTTTCTCCTTAGAATTCTTAGGATTAGGACATAATGAAGGAACCACAATTTCTCTACTAATGTTGTTGGAATTCACAACTTTAGGTAAAAATTCAAAAGAAGTTCGCAACACCGCCTTATCCTGATGAAAAATCAGAAAAGGAGACTCACAAGAAAGAGCAGATAATTCAGAAACTCTTCTGGCAGAAGAGATGGCCAAAAGGAACAAAACTTTCCAAGAAAGTTATTTAATGACCAATGAATGCATAGGTTCAAAGGGAGGAGCTTGAAGAGCTCCCAGAACCAAATTCAAACTCCAAGGAGGAGAAATTGACTTAATGACAGGTTTTATACGAACCAAAGCTTGTACAAAACAATGAATATCAGGAAGAATAGCAATCTTTCTGTGAAAAAGAACAGAAAGAGCAGAGATTTGTCCTTTCAAGGAACTTGCAGACAAACCCTTATCTAAACCATCCTGAAGAAACTGTAAAATTCTTGGTATTCTAAAAGAATGCCAAGAAAAAAGATGAAAAAGACACCAAAAAATATAAGTCTTCCAGACTCTATAATATATCTCTCTAGATACAGATTTACGAGCCTGTAACATAGTATTAATCACAGAGTCAGAGAAACCTCTTTGACCAAGAATCAAGCGTTCAATCGCCATACCTTTAAATTTAAGGATTTCAGATCCTGATGGAAAAAAGGACCTTGTGACAGAAGGTCTGGTCTAACGGAAGAGTCCATGGTTAGCAAGAGGCCATCCGGACAAGATCCGCATACCAAACCTGTAAGGCCATGCCGGAGCTACCAGCAGAACAAACGAGCATTCCTTCAGAATCTTGGAGATTACTCTTGGAAGAAGAACTAAAGGCGGAAAGATATAGGCAGGATGATACTTCCAAGGAAGTGATAATGCATCCACTGCCTCCGCCTAAGGATCCCGGGATCTGGACAGATATCTGGGAAGTTTCTTGTTTAGATGAGACGCCATCAGATCTATTTCTGGAAGTTCCCACATTTGAACAACCTGAAGAAGTACCTCTGGGTGAAGAGACCATTCGCCCGGATGCAACGTTTGGCGACTGAGATAATCCGCTTCCCAATTGTCTACACCTGGGATATGAACCGCAGAGATTAGACAGGAGCTGCAGTCCGCCCAAACCAAAAAATTCGAGATACTTCTTTCATAGCCAGAGGACTGTGAGTCGCTCCTTGATGATTGATGTATGCCACAGTTGTGACATTGTCTGTCTGAAAACAAATGAACGATTCTCTCTACAGAAGAGGCCAAAACTGAAGAGCTCTGAAAATTGCACGGAGTTCCAAAATATTTATCGGTAATCTCACCTCCTGAGATTCCCAAACTCCTTGTGCCGACAGAGATCCCCACACAGCTCCCCAACCTGTGAGACTTGCATCTGTTGAAATTACAGTCCAGGTCGGAAGCACAAAAGAAGCCCCCTGAATTAAATGATGGTGATCTGTCCACCACGTTAGAGAGTGTCGAACAATCGGTTTTAAAGATATAAATTGAGATATCTTTGTGTAATCCTTGCACCATTGATTCAGCATACAGAGCTGAAGAGGTCGCATGTGAAAAACGAGCAAAGGGGATTGCGTCCGATGCAGCAGTCATAAGACCTAGAATTTCCATGCATAAGGTTACCGAAGGGAATGATTGTGACTGAAGGTTTCGACAAGCTGAAAACAATTTTAGACGTCTCTTGTCTGTTAAAGACAGAGTCATAGACACTGAATCTATCTGGAAACCCAGAAAGGTTACCCTTGACTGAGGAATCAATGAACTTTTTGGTAAATTGATCCTCCAACCATGATCTTGAAGAAACAACACAAGTCGAATCGCATGAGATTCTTCGAATGAGAAGACTGAGCAAATACCAAGATAATCGTCCAAATAAGGAAATACCAAAACCCTGTTCTCTGAATACAGAAAGAAGGGCACCGAGAATCTTTGAAAAAAATTCTTGGAACTGAGGCTAGGCCAAACGGTAGAGCCACAAAACTGGTAATGCTTGTCTAAAAAGAGAATCTCAGACACTAAAAGTGATCTGAATGAATCGGAATATGCAGATACACATCCTGCAAATCTATTGTAGACATAAAATGCCCTTGCTAAACAAAAGGCAGAATAGTCCTACAGTAACCTCTTGAATGTTGGTATACATAACGATTCAATATTGATAGATCCAGAACTGGTCTGAAGGAATTGACCTTCTTTGGTACAATGAAGAGATAAAATAAAAACCCTAGCCCCTGTTCCAGAACTGGAACTGGCATAATTACTCCAGCCAACTCTAGATCTGAAACATATTTCAGAAATGCTGAGCCTTGCTGTGTTAACTGGGACACGGGAAAGAAAAAAATCTCTTAGCAGGAGGCCTTAACTGAAGCCAATTCTGTACCTTTCTGAAACAATGTTCTGAAACCAGAGATTGAGAACGGAATTGATCCAAACTCCTTTGAAGAAAACGTAATCTGCCCCATACCAGCTGAACTGGAAAAAGGGCCGCACCTTCATGGGTACTTAGGAGCTGACTATAGGTTTCTATAAGGCTTGGATATATTCCAAACTGGAAATAGTTTCCAAACTGATACCGCTCCTGAGGATGAAGGATCAGGCTTTTGTTCCTTATTATGAGAAAAAGAACGAAAAAATGATTATTACCCTGGAAAGAAAGGGAAAAACAAAGTTAACTTAGAAGACATATCAGCATTCCAAGTTAAATCCATAAAGCTTTTCTAGCTAAAATAGCTAGAGACATATACCTGACATCAACTCAAATGATATCAAAAGATGGTATCACCAATAAAATTATTAGCATGTTATAGAATAAAAATAATGCTATAAAATTATGATCTGTTACTTGTTGCGCTAAAACTTCTAACCAAAAAGATGAAGCTGCAGCAACATCCGGTAAAATATAGCAGGTCTAAGAAGATTACCTAAACATAAGTAAACTTTTCTTAGAAAGGATTCAATTTTCTTATCTAAAGGATCCTTAAATTTAGTATTATCTGCCGTAAGAATAGTAGTACATTTTAGCAGGAATAGAGACAGCCCCAAACCTTAGGGATTTTGTCCCAAAAAACTCTAATCTGTCAGATGGCACAGGATATAATTGCTTAAACGTTTAGAAGGAGTAAAAGAATTACCCAAATTATTCCATTCCCTGGAAATTACTTCAGAAAAAGCATCAGGGAGATTAAACACTTCTGGAATAAATATAGGAGATTTAAAAACCCTATTTAAACGTTTAGATTTAGTATCAAGAGGACCAGAATCCTCTATATCTAAAGCAATTAATACTTCTTTAAATAAAGAACGAATAAATTCCATCTTGAACAAATACAAAGATTAAACAGCATCAACCTCTGAGACAGAAACTTCTGAACCAGAAGAACCATTATCAGTATCAGAATGATGATGTTCATTTAAAAATTCATCTGAAAAAAGAGAAGTTTTTAAAAGACTTTTATGTAAACTAGAAGGAGAAATAACAGACATAGCCTTCTAAATGGATTTAAAAAATAAAATCTCTTATGTTTATCAGGAACACTCTGAAAATTAAATGTTGACGGAACAGCAACAGGTAATATAACAGTACTAAAGGAAATTTTATCTGCATTAATAAGTTTGTCATGACATGCAATACAAACAACAGCTGGAGAAACAGATACCAAAAATTATAGCAGATACACTTAGCTTGGTAGCTCCAGCCCCGGGCAGTGATTTTCCTGAAGTAACTTCTGACTCAGTTGCAACGTGGAACATCTTGCAATATGTAATAGAAAAAACAACATATAAAGCAAATTGATCAAAATCCTTAAATGACAGTTTCAGGAATGGGAAAAAAATGCCAGTGAACAAGCTTCTAGCAACCAGAAGCAATAAATAATGAGACTTAAATAATGTGGAGACAAAGCGACGCCCATATTTTTTTTTTTTTTTAGCGCCAAACAAGACGCCCACATTATTTGGCGCCGAAATGCTTTTGGCGCCAAAAATGACGCCACATCCGGAACGCCGACATTTTTGGCGCAAAATAACGTCAAAAAAATGACGCAACTTCCGGCGACACGTATGACGCCGGAAACGGAAAATAATTTTTTGCTCCAAAAAAGTCCGCGCCAAGAATGACGCAATAAAATGAAGCATTTTCAGCCCCCGCGAGCCTAACAGCCCACAGGGAAAAAAGAGTCAAATTTTTGAAGGTAAGAAAAAATGATTAATTCAAATGCATTATCCCAAATATGAAACTGACTGTCTGAAAAATAAGGAAAGTTGAACATTCTGAGTCAAGGCAAATAAATGTTTGAATACATATATTTAGAACTTTATAAACAAAGTGCCCAACCATAGCTTAGAGTGTCACAGAAAATAAGATTTACTTACCCCAGGACACTCATCTACATGTTTGTAGAAAGCCAAACCAGTACTGAAACGAGAATCAGCAGAGGTAATGGTATATATAAGAGTATATCGTCGATCTGAAAAGGGAGGTAAGAGATGAATCTCTACGACCGATAACAGAGAACCTATGAAATAGACCCCGTAGAAGGAGATCACTGCATTCAAATAGGCAATACTCTCCTCACATACCTCTGACATTCACTGCACGCTGAGAGGAAAACCGGGCTCCAACTTGCTGCGGAGCGCATATCAACGTAGAATCTAGCACAAACTTACTTCACCACCTCCATCAGAGGCAAAGTTTGTAAAACTGAATTGTGGGTGTGGTGAGGGGTGTATTTATAGGCATTTTAAGGTTTGGGAAACTTTGCCCCTCCTGGTAGGAATGTATATCCCATACGTCACTAGCTCATGGACTCTTGCTAATTACATAAAAGAAATTACCCCTCAACAGTAACCCCCCACTTAATCAACCCCCCAAAATAAAAAAACCTAAGCTACCTAATGCCCCTACAGGGGTATTTGTATGGGCATTGAACTTAAATGGGAATTCAGCTCTTTTACTGCCCATCCCAAATCTTAAAAAAACACCCCAAAAAAAAAAAAAAAAAAACTAACATTAACTCCAGAAAAACTCACGGTTCCTGAAGTCCAGACATCCATCTTCATCCAGACGGCAAGAAATCTTCATCCAGGCGACAACACCTTCATCCATCGTGGGGGCATCATCTTTCTTCATCCCGGTGTCGTGGAGCATTGGAGTTTCGGAGCATCTTTGCCGGCGGCGTGGGTTATTCAAATGGGGGTTCGAGTGAGTGCGAGAGAGCTCTCTGACTGACTATTGATATAGTTGTGAATAGATAGAGTGACAGCACCCCTCAGATCTGACCTAGACTACAAGTGATAGGGCCACTGTGGTATTATCAGTATATCACTCACTGCTGCAGGTAAGATCTGACCTAGACTATAAGTGATAGTGATAGGGTCCCCGGTAGATCTCACAGATTAGGAAGAAGCTTTCCTCTCTCCAACTAGGTTTGACTTGCTAGCCTGGCAGAGGCGTAACTAGAATCCACAGGGCCCAGGTGCAAGAATCTAAGAAAGGGCCCAGGTGCAAGAATCTAACAAGCCCCCCCCCCCCCCAATTTAGGATAAAATTTAATTAAATTAGGATAAATACTTTTAGGACTTATACACTGGTATTTCCATATATATATATATATATATATATATATATATATATAATAATCCAAAAATGTTGGAGCCAGGGGTAAAATTCTAGGATTGGGAGCCAATGACACCCTGGCTCCTGGACCTGTGTTTTGTTGAGCCCTCAGCCTTGTTTTAGAGTAACTTGTAACGTAACCTATATAACTGTACACTAACTACCATCATTAAAAGTTACAGCGCCTTGCTTTCGCTTCTGCAAAGTCGTCTACAATGCTTTCAATGTTAAGTCTTTATGCTCTCTCATTTTCTATGCTTAACAAAGCAAGCCCAGAGAGTCTTTGCTGTGACATGGTGTTTCTTAAGTAATTTTTAATGAGTTTTAATTTAGAAAATGACCTTTCTTCTACCAGATACGACGAGTCCACGGATTTCATCCTTACTTGTGGGATATTAACCTCCTGCTAACAGGAAGTGGCAAAGAGCACCACAGCAGAGCTGTATATATAGCTCCTCCCTTCCCTCCACCCCCAGTCATTCTCTTTGCCTGTGTTAGTAATAGGAAGAGGTAAAGTGAGGTGTTAGTTTTAGATTCTTCAATCAAGGAGTTTTTTATTTTAAATGGTACCGGTGAGTACTATTTTCCTCAGGGAGATATGGAAGAAGATTTCTGCCCTGAGAATGATGATCTTAGCAGATGTATCTAAGATCCATTTTGGTTCCCACAGAGCTTCTGAAGGTGGTGCAAGAGAAATCTTCAGTATGGAGAACGGTAGCATGCTACAAGCAGCATTGAGGTATGTTCAGCCTTTTATTTCTGAGGAGACTTGTTAAATCAGAACTGGCTGACATTTTTCCCGGCAAGGGAAGGGGTAAGCAGTAGACCTGTATCACTGAGGGTGTTACTGAAAATCCTTGTGTTTCATACATATTGCTTATATCTGTATTGGGGCTGGACACTGGGAGAGGCAGCTTGACATTATATATTTATTAATAAAAAAAGTCAGTAGGGCTGCAGTTTATTATTAAGAGAATACAGGGGACCACATGGCTTTATTTCGCACGCTCAGATGCGCAGTTTACTCTGACTGAGAAGGCAGCAGGCATTAGCTCCCGTGGGGCCTAGAGTTGTGTTCTGTTCACCGGATCGTTGTCGAGTCATTTTGCAGTACCCTGGGGCAGGTAGGCGCCACAGCAGGGGTCATTTTTTTCTATTAAGATATATTTGGTGATTAAAATACTTCTTAGAGGGTAAAATCATCATTTACTTATAGGATGCAATAATTTTTGGGCCAATTGAATTATTATATTTGATTGTATTAGCGTTTTTAATCGCTTTAGGCAGTTTGAGAAAAATTGTTGCGTTTTCTATTTCTTAAAGGCGCAGTACACATTTTTCTAAAAGTTGTTTTGAATCAATAAATGAGGTGATTTATGACTAGTGTGGCTAGTACTAGTCTGTTCAACATGTCTGACATTGAGAAAACTAACGCCTAGATTTAGAGTTTTGTCGGTAAAAAGCTGCGTAGCTAACGCTGCTTTTTTCCCCAACGCACCCTTAAGACAACGCTGGTATTTAGAGTTGTCGGAGGGGCTGCGTTAGGCTCAAAAAAGGGTGCGTTGAGCCTAACTTAGCTCCACTTCAACCCTCAATACCAGCGTTGCTTACGGTAGCGGTAAGCTGGAAAAACGTGCTCGTGCACGATATCCCCATAGGAAAAATGGGGCAGTTTTGGCTGAAAAAAAAACTAACACTTGCAAAAAAGCAGCGTTCAGCTCCTAACGCAGCCCCATTGTTTCCTATGGGGAAACACTCTCTAAGTCTGCACCTAACACCCTAACATGTACCCCGAATCTAAACACCCCTAACCTTACACTTATTAACTCCTAATCTGCCACCCCCGCTATCTCTGACACTGCATATTATTATTAACCCCTAATCTTCCACTCCGGACACAGCCGCCACCTACATTATCCCTATGAACCCCTAATCTGCTGCCCCTAACACTGCCAACCCCTATATTATATTTATTAACCCCTAATCTGGCCCCCAAAGAAGAGGTCTTCCATCCGGGCGATGTCTTCTTCCAAGCGGCATCTTCTATCTTCTTTCTTCCGGATCCATCTTCATCCCGCCGACGCGGAACATCCTTCTTCCCCGACGGACTAACAACGAATGAAGGTTCCTTTAAGGGACGTCATCCAAGATGGCGTCCCTTCAATTCCGATTGGCTGATAGAATTCTATCAGCCAATCGGAATTAAGGTAGAAAAAAATCTGTTCCGATCAGCCAATAGAATGCAAATTCAATATGATTGGCTGATTGGATCAGCCAATCGGATTGAACTTCAATCTGATTGGCTGATTGCATCAGCCAATCAGATTTTTTTCTACCTTAATTCCGATTGGCTGATAGAATTCTATCAGCCAATCGGAATTGAAGGGACGCCATCTTGGATGACGTCCCTTAAAGGAACCTTCATTCGTCGTTAGTCCGTCGGGGAAGAAGGATGTTCCATGTCGGCGGGATGCAGATGGATCCGGAAGAAAGAAGATAGAAGATGCCGCTTGGAAGAAGACATCACCCGGATGGAAGACCTCTTCTTTGCCGCTTGGATCAAGACTTCGCCCGGATGGAGGACCTCTTCTTTGCCGCTTGGATCAAGACTTCTACCGGATGGAGGACATCTTCTTGCTCCGCTTGGATGAAGAATTCGGCTCGGCTGGGTGAAGACGACTCAAGGTAGGGAGATCTTCAGGGGGTTAGTGATAGGTTTTTTAAGGGGGGTTTGGGTGGGTTAGAGTAAGGGTATGTGGGTGGTGGGTTGTAATGTTGGGGGGGAGTATTGTATTTTTATTTTCAGGCAAAAGAGTTGATTACTTTGGGACAAGGCCCCGCAAAAAGCCCTTTTAATGGCTGGTAAAAGAGCTGATTACTTTTGTATTTTAGAATAGGGTAGGGAATTTTTTATTTTGGGGGGCTTTTTTATTTTATTAGGTGTAATTAGTTTAAACTGCTTGTAATTCTTTTTTATTTTTTGTAATTTAGTGTTGTTGTTTCTTGTATTATAGAATAGTTTATTTAATTGTATTTAATTGTAGGTAATTATAGTTAATTTATTTAATTAATTTAATGATAGTGCAGTGTTAGGTTTAATTGTAACTTAGGTTAGGATTTATTTTACATGTCATTTTGTATTTATTTTAACTAGGTAGCTATTAAATAGTTATTAACTATTTAATAGCTATTGTACCTAGTTAAAATAAATACAAAGTTGCCTGTAAAATAAATATAAATCCTAAAATAGCTACAATGTAATGATTAATTATATTGTAGCTATATTAGGGTTTATTTTATAGGTAAGTATTTAGTTTTAAATAGGAATAAGTTAGTTAATTTTAGGAATATTATTTCGTTTATTAGAAATTATATTTATGTTAGGGTTAGGGTTAGAGTTATGTTTAGGGGTTAATACATTTATTATAGTGGCGGCGAGGTACGGTCGGCAGATTAGGGGTAAATAAATGTAGGTAAGGTAGCGGCGACATTGGGGGGGCAGATTAGGGGTTAATAAATATATAGGGGTCGGCGATGTTAGGGGCAGCAGATTAGGGGTTCATAAGTATAACGTAGGTGGCGGGGATGTCCGGTCGGCAGATTAGGGGTTAAAAATTTTTACTAGAGTGGCGGCGATGTGGGGGGGCCTCGGTTTAGGGGTACATAGGTAGTTTATGGGTGTTAGTGTGCTTTATAGCACAGTAGTTAAGAGCTTTATATTCACGCGTTAGCCCATAAAAATCTTAACTACTGACTTTTTTTTGCGGTTGGAGTCTTGTCGGTAGAGGCTCTACCGCTCACTTCTCCCAAGACTCCAAATACCAGCGTTAGGCAGATCCCATTGAAAAGATAGGATACGCAATTGGTGTAAAGGGATCTGCGGTAGCCTGGAATCGCAGTAGGGAAGTGAGCAGTAGACCTGTACCTGACTGACTCTAAATACCAGCGGGCGGCCAAAAGCAGCGTTAGGAGCCCTTAACGCTGCTTTTGACGGCTAATGCAGAACTCTAAATCTAGATGTAATTGTTTTATGTGTTTAGAAGCCATTGTGGAACACCCTCTTACTTTGTGTACCTCTTGTACTGAAAGGGCCTTACAATGTTAAAAGCATATTTTAGGTAAAGAAAGTGTGCCTAAGGATGATTCTTAGTCTGAAGAGAATCAGGATATGCCATCTAATTCTCCCCAAGTGTCACTACCTTTAACGCCCACACAAGCGACGCCGAGTTCCTCAAATGCGTCTAATTCTTTTACTCTGCAGGATATGGCTGCAGTTATGTCAACTACCCTGACATATGTATTATCTAAGTTACCAGTGTTACAGAGTAAACGTAGTAGGACTGGAGTTAATGTGCATACTGAGTCCTCTGATGCTTTGTTGGCTATTTTCGATGTACCCTCACAGGGCTCTGAGTTGGGGGTCAGGGAATTGCTGTCTGGGGGAGAACTTTCAGACCCAGGAAATATGTTACCTCAGATAGATTCGGACGTTATGTCCTTTAAATTTAAGCTGGAACACCTCCACCTGTTACTTCGGGAGGTTTTAGCGACTCTGGATGATTGTGACCCTATTGTGATACCACCAGAGAAATTGTGTAAAATGGACAAATATCTAGAGGTACCTACTTACACTGATGTTTTTCCGGTTAATAAAAGAATTTTGGAAATTATAAAGAAGGAATGGGACAGACCGGGCATACTGTTCTCCTAATTTCAAGAAAATGTATTCCATATAAGACATTATTCGGGACTTATGGCAGTCGGTCCCTAAGGTGGAGGGAGCTATATCTACCCTGGCTAAGTGTACAACTATTCCTATTGAGGACAGTTGTACTTTCAAAGACCCTATGGATAAGAAGTTAGAGGGTCTTCTAAAGAAATTATTTATTCATCAGGGTTTCCTTTTACAACCAACAGCTTGCATTGTTCCTGTTACTACTGCAGCAGCTTTTTGGTTTGATGCTCTAGAAGAGTCTCTGAAGGTTGAGACCCCTTTAGAGGACATTTTAGATAGAATTAGGGCTCTCAAGCTAGCTAATTCTTTTATTACAGATGCCGCCTTTCAAATTGCTAAGTTGGCGGCGAAAAATGCAGGATTTGCCATTTTGGCACGTAGAGCGTTATGGTTAAAATCATGGTCTGCTGATGTGTCATCTAAATCAAAGCTATTAGCTATTCCTTTCAAGGGGAAAACCCTATTTGGGCCTGAATTGAAGGAAATCATTTCTGACATTACTGGAGGTAAAGGTAACGCTCTACCTCAGGATAAGTCTGTTAAGATGAGGGGTAAACAAAAATTTTTTCGTTCCTTTTGAAATTTTAAAGGAGTACCCTCTGCTTCCTCTTCCTCCACAAAGCAGGAAGGGAATATTGCTCAGTCCAAGTCCGTCTGGAGACCCAACCAGGCTTTGAACAAGGGTAAACAACCAAAGAAGCCCGCTGCTGCTACAAAGACAGCATGAAGGGGCGGCCCCCGATCCGGAACTGGATCTAGTAGGGGGCAGGCTTTCTTTCTTTGCCCAGGCTTGGGCAAGAGATGTTCAGGACCCCTAGGCACTGGAAATCGTGACCCACGGGTATCATATTGCAATGTTGGGGGGGGGTTTTGTATTTTTATTTTCAGGCAAAAGAGTTGATTACTTTGGGACAAGGCCCCGCAAAAAAAGAGCTGATTACTTTTGTATTTTACAATAGGGTAGGGAATTTTTTATTTTGGGGGGCTTTTTTATTTTATTAGGGGGCTTAGATTAGGTGTAATTAGTTTAAACTGCTTGTAATTCTTTTTTATTTTTTGTAATTTAGTGGGGGGTTTTTTGTATTATAGAATAGTTTATTTTATTGTATTTAATTGTAGGTAATTGTAGTTAATTTATTTAATTAATTTAATGATAGTGTAGTGTAAGGTTTAATTGTAACTTAGGTTAGGATTTATTTTACATGTAATTTTGTATTTATTTTAACTAGGTAGCTATTAAATAGTTATTAACTATTTAATAGCTATTGTACCTAGTTAAAATAAATACAAAGTTGCCTGTAAAATAAATATAAATCCTAAAATAGCTACAATGTAATTATGAATTATATTGTAGCTATATTAGGGTTTATTTTATAGGTAAGTATTTAGTTTTAAATAGGAATAAGTTAGTTAATTTTAGGAATATTATTTAGTTTATTAGAAATGATATTTATGTTAGGGGGGTGTTAGGGTTAGAGTTATGTTTAGGGGTTAATACATTTATTATAGTGGTGGCGAGGTCCGGTCGGCAGATTAGGGGTTAATAAATGTAGGTAAGGTAGCGGCGACGTTGGTGGGGCAGATTAGGGGTTAATAAATATAATATAGGGGTCAACGATGTTAGGGGCAGCAGATTAGGGGTTCATAAGTATAAAGTAGGTGGCGGCGATGTCCGGTCGGCAGATTAGGGGTTAAACATTTTTATTAGAGTGGCGGCGATGTGAGGGGACCTCGGTTTAGGGGTACATAGGTAGTTTATGGGTGTTAGTGTACTTTATAGCACACTAGTTAACAGCTTTATATTCACGCGTTAGCCCATAAAGCTCTTAACTACTGACTTTTTCTTGCGGTTGGAGTCTTGTCGGTAGAGGCTCTACCGCTCACTTCTCCCAAGACTCCAAATACCAGCGTTAGGCAGATCCCATTGAAAAGATAGGATACACAATTGGCGTAAGGGGATCTGCGGTAGCCTGGAATCGCGGTAGGGAAGTGAGCAGTAGACCTGTACCTGCCTGACTCTAAATACCAGCGGGCGGCCAAAAGCAGCGTTAGGAGCCCTTAACGCTGCTTTTGATGGCTAACGCAGAAATCTAAATCTAGATGTAATTGTTTTATGTGTTTAGAAGCCATTGTGGAACCCCTTCTTACTTTGTGTACCTCTTGTACTGAAAGGGCCTTACAATGTAAAAAGCATATTTTAGGTAAAGAAAGTGTGCCTAAGGATGATTCTTAGTCTGAAGAGAATCAGGATATGCCGTCTAATTCTCCCCAAGTGTCACAACCTTTAACGCCCACACAAGCGACGCCGAGTTCCTCAAATGCGTCTAATTCTTTTACTCTGCAGGATATGGCTGCAGTTATGTCAACTACCCTGACAGATGTATTATCTAAGTTACCAGTGTTACAGGGTAAACGTAGTAGGACTGGAGTTAATGTGCATACTGAGTCCTCTGATGCTTTGTTGGCTATTTCCGATGTACCCTCACAGGGCTCTGAGTTGGGGGTCAGGGAATTGCTGTCTGGGGGAGAACTTTCAGACCCAGGAAATATGTTACCTCAGACAGATTCGGACGTTATGTCCTTTAAATTTAAGCTGGAACACCTCCGCCTGTTACTTCGGGAGGTTTTAGCGACTCTGGATGATTGTGACCCTATTGTGATACCACCAGAGAAATTGTGTAAAATGGACAAGTATCTAGAGGTACCTACTTAAACTGACGTTTTTCCGGTTCCTAAAAGAATTTTGGAAATTATAAAGAAGGAATGGGACA
This sequence comes from Bombina bombina, assembly GCF_027579735.1. Lineage (NCBI taxonomy): Eukaryota > Metazoa > Chordata > Amphibia > Anura > Bombinatoridae > Bombina > Bombina bombina. The sequence goes on along the minus strand of NC_069502.1, from coordinate 804,263,968 downwards.
GACCGGGCATACTGTTATCCTAATTTCAAGAAAATGTATCCCATATCAGACACCATTCGGGACTTTTGGCAGTCGGTCCCTAAGGTGGAGGGAGCTATACCTACCCTGGCTAAGCGTACAACTATTCCTATTGAGGACAGTTGTGCTTTCAAAGACCCTATGGATAAGAAGTTAGAGGGTCTTCTAAAGAAATTATTTATTCATCAGGGTTTCCTTTTACAACCAACAGCTTGCATTGTTCCTGTTACTACTGCAGCAGCTTTTTGGTTTGATGCTCTAGAAGAGTCTCTGAAGGTTGAGACCCCTTTAGAGGGCATTTTAGATAGAATTAGGGCTCTCAAGCTAGCTAATTCTTTTATTACAGATGCCGCCTTTCAAATTGCTAAGTTGGTGGCGAAAAATGCAGGATTTGCCATTTTGGCGCGTAGACCATTATGGTTAAAATCATGGTCTGCTGATGTGTCATCTAAATCAAAGCTATTAGCTATTCCTTTCAAGGGGAAGACCCTATTTGGGCCTGAATTGAAGGAAATCATTTCTGACATTACTGGAGGTAAAGGTCACGCTCTACCTCAGGATAAGCCTGTTAAGATGAGGGGTAAACAAAATAATTTTTGTTCCTTTTGAAATTTTAAAGGAGTACCCTCTGCTTCCTCTTCCTCCACAAAGCAGGAAGGGAATATTGCTCAGTCCAAGTCCGTCTGGAGACCCAACCAGGCTTGGAACAAGGGTAAACAACCCAAGAAAAAAAAGGATTAAGACCTCAGCGCTAATATCACAGGCGGTACATAGACAATATTTTTATGATTTGGCGTGGTAGTGAAGAAGATCTAGATACATTTATTTCATCTATGAACCAAAATGAAATAAATCTAAAATTTACATGGGAAAAGAGTAAAACAGCTATACATTTTCTAGATTTGGATATCTTTGTAAGAGATAATAAATTAAATTCCAAGACCCATTTCAAGCAGGTGGATGCGAACAATTTTATACACCAACTAAGTTGCCATCATACCCAATGGAAGACAAATATCCCGAAAGGGCAGTTTTTAAGAATAAGAAAAAATTGTAGCTCAATATCAGATTATGACATTCAGTCAGAGGCACTAAAAGAAAAATTTATAGATAGGGGATACCCTGTAGAAACTCTAGAAGAAACAATAAAGAATATACGTGGCCAAGATAGAGATGCAATTCTAAACAATAATAAGAGAAAAAAGGATGAGAGAACCTCTCTCTTTCTCCCATTTATTACAACTTGCAGTGGTAACAAAAATCTGATAGAAAACATTGGAGGATCCTAAAATTGGATGATAAATTGGGTCCACTTCTGCCTAACAAGCCACAAATTGTCTACAGAAAGGCAAGAAATCTGAAAATGAAACTTGCCCCCTCAGATTTAAAAAAAGTACAAGACAGAAAAAGGAAAGATCTATGGGGAAAAGACTTGAAAGGTTACTTTCCCTGCCATAAGTGCAAATCATGCCAATATGGCATGAAGAGAAAAGAAATAAAATCAAATTCTAACAAGGATATATTCAAGATTCCACAGATGATTAGGTGCACTGACAGGAATGTGATTTATGTGATAGAGTACAAATGTGGAGCCCAATATGTGGGGGAATCAGAAAGGCCCCTACGAGATAGAATAAGGGAGCACATTCTATCGATTGAGAACCATAATAAGGAGCGCAATAAAGATCTTCCTGTGCCCAGGCACTTTTCAACCTGCAATAATGCAAATTTAAAACATTTTAGTTTCATGAGGGTTGATAAGGTCTCCAATCATTGGAGAGGAGGTGATTTCCATAATGAAATTTTAAAAAGAGAAGGAAAATGGATATTCCAACTGGGCACTTTAACTCCTGGTGGTCTAAATTTGGAATTAGACCTAAACTGTCACCTAAAATAAATTGACACTAATATCAACTATTATTAAAATCAGGTTAGGTTATACTAACAGAATTTCCTGCAAAATCCAATAGCATTTCTGAACATGAAATTGGTTCACTTTGAAAATAGTTCTTTTAAAGATTAAAAGTTTTTCTCTAAATCAATTATTATTTCTATTTTACTATTTTATTACTTGCCTTGCCCACTACTAACCAATATACACACTCAATTTTAGTAATAAGCACCCCGCAACTTTGAAGTAATGAATTCTTTATTTTTTAAAAATGTATCTATTTGTATTCATATATATCACTGATAATAAAAATAAAAATATTTTTTTAGATTTTTCAAGTTTTTCAGAACATTAGGGTAGTGACTCTATGTTATCCATTCTGTATTTTAGATGATTTTAGATTTTAGACTATTTATGAGGTTATCTAAATTAAATTAATATCCTATAGATTAAAACCAATTTAAATTTCCAACAAGGAATATATATATATTTTAACATATTGTCCTATTCATACATATAGGTCAGTCGGAGGAAGTCACTATATTTATTTTTTTCTAATGGAATATCCCACTTTTACTATTTATAACAATCACTAATATGTTTTGAGATCTGACTATTATCATTTCTTTTTTAGATAACAAATATCTTATCTATTGCTATAAATGAAATGTTCCCTTCCTTATGTCCCCCCTCCTATTGATGTACCAGTTAGTGTTTATACATACACAATTTGATAAGTAAATATAGCACTACGCCTTTAAGAAGACGGTTCAAATAGGACGACTATAGACAAGTCAGTATTGAGCTTGAGAAAGGCTGTTGGACAGCCGAAACGCGTTGCTCTGTACTGTGTCCAGCTTAGGCTTCCGTAGCTGCAAAGTCTGTGTGAGCATGAAAGACTCCAGGAGTGTGAACAAAATACCCTCCGTGATTGTCGGGAGACGCTGAACAAACTGGCGGCATCTGGGAAGCAGCTTCAAAAAACGGATCACTGGCTTCTGGTGTAAGTAAAAAAGTGCACCTTTGCCATATACACTTTCTTGCTTGTAAAAGGATTTCCCATCCTTCTTTTCATCCAATACAGCTTTGCATGGCTTCTCTGAAATAACAACTACGCTAACTGAACCATCAGCTAACTTATTTTGGAAATACAACTAACACTGTTATTCTATCAAAAAGACTTTTCTATGACTCAAAAGACTTATATTTTATTATGAAAGACGGTATTTTTGAGGAAAACAATTGTCTTTCAACAAACGATTCATTCATTGTCTCTTTTTGACATATGTTATGTTTTTATGTTTTTTTCATTGCTATAGCACTGATTTATTGCGACACTGTGATTAACTGTGATATATTGTGTGTTTTTATGATTTGAATTGTGATTTATTGTGCTTTTATTATACATATATTTGATGATAAAATTGTCATTTATTTTACTTTTCATATTTTAGCCAATTGTTTATAGTTTGGAGATATTTACCACAGTTATATTCATCATAGTTACATTTAACGTAGTAGTAACATCTCCCTATTGGTACTGCACACATTAAGCTATTTCAATAGCGCAGCTGTGTTAATTACTAGTTAGCAGAGTGTCTGCTTACTTAGTGGTTATATTGTTTTTAAACAACCCAAGAAGCCCGCTGCTGCTACAAAGACAGCATGAAGGGGCGGCCCCCAATCCTGGACTGGATCTAGTAGGGGGCAGGCTTTCTTTCTTTGCCCAGGCTTGGGCAAGAGATGTTCAGGACCCCTGGGCACTGGAAATCATGACCCACGGGTATCAACTGGAATTCAAAAAGAGGGAGATTTCTTCTTTCACAATTGTCTGTAAACCAGATAAAAAGAGAGGCGTTCTTACGTTGTGTAAAAGATCTCTCTACTATGGGAGTAATTTGTCCCGTTCCAAGATCAGAACAGGGTCAGGGATTTTACTCAAATCTTTTGGTAGTTCCCAAATAAGAGGGAATGTTCAGACCTATTTTAGACCTCAAGAGTCTAAACAAGTTTCTCAGAGTTCCATCCTTCAAGATGGAGACCATCCGAACAATTTTACCAATGATCCAAGAAGGTCAATATATGACTACCATGGACTTGAAGGAGGCATACCTTCATATTCCTATCCACAAGGATCATCATCAGTTCCTAAGGTTTGCCTTCCTGGACAAACATTTTCAGTTTGTGGCTCTTCCCTTTGGGTTGGCCACAGCACCCAGGATCTTCACAAAGGTTCTAGGGTCCCTTCTGGCGGTTCTCAGACCACGGGGCATATCGGTGGCGCCTTATCTGGATGATATTTTGATTCAGGCATCAACTTATCATCTGACAAAATCTCATACAGACACAGTGTTGTCCTTTCTGAGAACTCACGGATGGAAAGTGAATCTAGAAAAGAGTTCACTAGTTCCAAGGACAAGGGTTCCCTTCTTGGGAACTCTGATAGATTCTGTAGACATGAAAATATTTCTGACAGAGGTCAGAAAGTCAAAAATTCTGAATACTTGCCGAGCCCTTTAGTTCAATTCTCGGCCATCAGTGGCTCAGTGTATGGAGGTAATTGGTTTAATGGTAGCAGCAATGGACATCATTCCATTTGCTTGTTTTCATCTCAGACCACTGCAGCTGTGCATGCTCGTCAGTGGAATGGGGACTATGCAAATTTATCTCCACAGATAAATCTGGATCAAGAGGCCAGAGACTCTCTTCTTTGGTGGTTGTCGCTGGATCATCTGTCCCAGGGGACGTGTTTCCGCAGACTCTCGTGGGTGATAGTGACAACAGACGCCAGCCTTCTGAGCTGGGGTGCAGTCTGGAATTCCCTTAAGGCTCAGGGTGTATGGACTCAGGTGGAGTCTCTACTTCCAATCAATATTCTGGAATTAAGAGCAATATTCAATGCGCTTCAGGCAATTCATCAGATTCCAGTCGGACAACATCACGACTGTGGCTTATATCAACCATCAGGGGGGAACGAGGAGTTCCTTAGCGATGACAGAAGTATCCAAGATAATTCAATGGGCGGAGGCCCACTCTTGTTATCTGTCAGTAATCTACATCCCAGGAGATGACAACTGGGAAGCGGATTTCTTGAGCCGACAGGCATTTCATCCGGGGGAGTGGGAACTCCATCCGGTGGTATTTGCCTCTCTGATTCGTCGATGGGGCAGACTGGAATTGGATCTGATGGCATCTCAACAGAATGCCATGCGTCCAAGATATGGATCCAGGTCGAGGGATCCTCAGGCCGAACTGATAGATGCCTTGGCAGTGCCTTGGTCGTTCAGCCTAGCTTATGTGTTTCCACTGTTTCCTCTCCTTCCCCGCGTGATTGCTCGGATCAAACAGGAGAGAGCTTCAGTAATTCTGATCGCGCCTGCGTGGCCTTGCAGGACTTGGTATGCCGATCTAGTGGATATGTCCTCTCTGCCACCATGGAAACTTCCACTGAGACAGGACCTTCTCATTCAAGGGCCTTTCCAATATCCAAATCTACATTCTCTGCAGCTGACTGCTTGGAGATTGAACGCTTGATTTTATCTAAGCGGGGTTTCTCCGATTCGGTCATCGATACTTTGATACAGGCATGTAAGCCTGTCACTAGAAAGATCTATCATAATATATGGCGTAAAAATCTTTTTTGGTGTGAATCCAAGGGCTACTCATGGAGTAGAGTTAAGATTCCCAGGATTCTGTCCTTTCACCAAGAAGGATTGGAGAAGGGGTTATCGGCGAGTTCCTTAAAGGGACAAATTTCTGCTTTGTAATTTTGTTACATAAATGTTTGGCAGATGTTCCAGACGTTCAGTCCTTTTGTCAGGCTCTAACCAGAATTAAGCCTGTGTTTAGACGAATTGCTCCACCCTGGAGTTTGAATTTAGTTCTTAGTGTTCTTCAAGGGGTTCCGTTTGAACCCATGCATTCCATATATATTAAGTTGTTATCGTGGAAAGTTTTGTTTTTGGTTGCTTTTTCTTCTGCTCGTAGAGTTTCTGAGCTTTCAGCATTACAATGTGATTTGCCTTATCTTATCTTCCATTCTGATAAGGTGGTTTTACGTACCAAACCTGGTTTTCTTCCTAAGGTTGTTTCTAATAAGAATATTAATCAGGAAATCATTGTTCCTTCATTATGTCCTAACCCTTCTTCTAAGAAGGAATGTATGTTGCATAACCTGGACGTGGTCCGTGCCTTGAAGTTTTACTTGCAGGCGACTAAGGATTTCCGTCAATCATCTTCATTATTCATTGTTTATTCTGGAAAGCGTAGGGGTCAGAAAGCTACGGCTACCTCTCTTTCTTTTTGGCTGAAGAGTATCATCCGCCTGGCATATGAGACTGCTGGACAACAGCCTCCTGAAAGAATTACGGCTCATTCTATTAGGGCTGTGGCTTCCACATGGGCTTTTAAAAATGATGCTTCTGTTGAACAGATTTGCAAGGCTGCGACTTGGTCGTCTCTTCATACTTTTTCCAAAATTTACAAATTTGATACTTTTGCTTCTTCTGAGGCTGGTTTTGGGAGAAAGGTTCTTCAAGCAGTGGTGCCTTCCATTTAGGTCTCTGTCTTGTCCCTCCCATTTCATCCGTGTCCTGTAGCTTTGGTATTGTATCCCACAAGTAAGGATGAAATCTGTGGACTCGTCGTATCTTGTAGAAGAAAAGTAAATTTATGCTTACCTGATAAATTAATTTCTTCTACGATACGACGAGTCCATGGCCCTCCCTGTCATTTTTCCGACAGATTTACATTATATTTTATTTTTTACAACTTCAGTCACCTCTGCACCTTTAGCTTTTCCTTTCTCTTCCTAACCTTCGGTCGAATGACTGGGGGTGGAGGGAAGGGAGGAGCTATATATACAGCTCTGCTGTGGTGATCTTTGCCACTTCCTGTTAGCAGGAGGTTAATATCCCACAAGTAAGGATGAAATCCGTGGACTCGTCGTATCGTAGAAGAAATTAATTTATCAGGTAAGCATAAATTTACTTTTCTGCAGTTGCTACAGTTACTGGGAGGGTGAGGAACAGCATCAACGCTATGCATACATCTGGAAGAGTAGAAGACAGTGCACTGTTTTCAACAAGGAGGAGGTGAGCAAGATCTTTAACAGTGGAGCAACTGCGAATCTCTTCTTTAAGTGCTGAGCGGAATGAGAGAAGTTGTTCGGGTAAATCTGGTTATATATCCTCATTGTAAAATATGTACAGTTTTGTTGCTGCTGCTATTAAATTGTCATCAGATTCTGAAGAAAGCATGGCGGGCTGAACTATTAAAAATCTATTGAGTACTGCATTCATCCCCATAAATCTTTTTGACAGCTGGTTTATGATAGTGTCCAAACACCTATAATATACATTAATTTTAAAGCTTTTCTCTGGACCAGTTAGTCTCTCATCCATGCAAAGCTCATCAAAGTGGCGTTTTACTTTTTTGATTCTCTTATTTCTGAACATAGTTTCAATGCCCCACTTTTCTGCAAGTGTCACTGCATTTTCTTTTGCTTCCTCAAAATTATCCCTATAGTGGGAAAGGGCTGTAAAGGAATTCTGGATGAGCTGCACAGCACTGGACAATTCCATATCTTTGGATTGCAACACTTTTGAAATTTTATTTACATGAATCAAGATTTTTGTTTGCAGGACAATGAGTAATACAAAATCAAAAGATTCTATTTTCTTCTTGATATTTGTGGCTTCATCTCTTTCCTTTTTTTGGATGAGGTAAGTATAATTTTTGAAAGAGCCTGCATGACATCTAAAAAACGATATCGTAGTGCAAACAGGGATGTTATGTCTAGAAGACCACCGTGTAGGGCAAAGCTTTTTTAGTGTTACAGAGGATTCGGAATTAAACAATGAGAGACAGGCCCATCTGCTTATACTTTCCCCAAAGAAGGTGTATACATTTTGCACCACATCAAAGAATGCAGAAACTTCCTCTATATCAGCAACAGCATCCTGAATAACAAGGTTTAGATTATGTGCAGCACAATGGACATACAGGGCATTCTTTTCTTTTTGTGCAATCCGAGCCTGTACCCCAGAATAAATACCACTCATTGTTGCTGCACCATCATAACCCTGACCACGACATTTGGATATTTCAAGTCCCTTGCTTTTTATGCAGGAAACAATATTGGCTTCAATCCCTGCTGCACTCTGATCCTCTATGGCATGAAACCCTAAGAAAGACTCCTTTATTAGAATATTGCAAGCTCTCATATTTTGATCCCGTTCCACAGAAACATATTGAAATATCTGACTCATTTGATCGATTTTTGATATATCCTGGGTTGTGTCCATAATAATGGAATAAAATTGTGCTTCTTTTATTTCAGACACAATTTCATTATGGACTTTTTTTGACAGAATTTCTATTAATTAATTTTGTATTTTTGGACTTAAGTATCTCACTGTGCCTTGTGATTCAGGTAAATTGAGAAGTTGCTTTAGAACTGGGTCATACTCAGCAAGCAGCTCTATAAAGGAGAGAAAGTTTCCATTGTTAACCTCTCCCAAACGCTCTCGGTGTCCACGAAAGGCTAGATTACCCATTGCCATTGTTAAGGTTACATTAATGATTCTATGTCACACTTGTCTCCAAAACTTTTTTTCTCGTCTAATCTGATTTTCATTCTCTTCATCAATAGTTTTATTACGCCTCCACTGATCATAAACTAAGCATGCATCTATATGAGCTTGTGAAGATTCATGTATACCAATTCTAGCAGACAGCCTCTGCCACTTCTTGATCCCCTTTGCCCATGCAGGCTCAAATCCCACCTTTTTACGATCTGCAAACAACCAGCAAGGTTTGCAGTATGCTGCATTAAGCTTTGGAGAATAACACAGCTACATTAATGGCAGTTTAAGCCCTGTTTTGTTTACTCGCTCATAATAACTTTCAGAAAAGCACCTTCTTTGAGAATCATTATCACGAGGGAAAGGTCCTGAAGGTCTACATGGGCCATGAGTTAATATGAATTTTTTTTACATTAGGATCAGTTATTGTGACTGGGTAATGCTCTCTATCAGTCACATATTTCTCAACCAACATTATACTTTCAAGGGCACCACTTGAAGATGGTCTGCTGCTCTCTATATCTAAATCATAATCTGTATTGGTTGTGGTGTCTACGGGTTGTTCTAGCATTGCGCTGCTGCCTTCAAGTGGCTCAATGGTGGTGTCTAGAGGCTGGTCTAGGTCTAGCATTGTGCTGTCTTCAAGTGGACCAATAGTGGTGTCTAACTCTAGAGGCTGGTCTAGCATTGTGCTGTCTTCAAGTGGACCAATAGTGGTATCTAACTCTAGAGGTTGGTCTAGTATTGTGCTGCCTTCAACAAGATCAATGGGGGTTTCTAACTCTGGAGGCTGGTCAAGCATTGTGCTGCCTTCAAGTGGACCAATAGTGGTGTCTAACTCTAGAGGCTGGTCTAGCATTGTGCTGTCTTCAAGTGGACCAATAGTGGTGTCTAACTCTAGAGGCTGGTCTAGCATTGTGCTGTCTTCAAGTGGACCAATAGTGGTGTCTAACTCTAGAGGTTGGTCTAGTATTGTGCTGCCTTCAACAAGATCAATGGGGGTTTCTAACTCTGGAGGCTGGTCAAGCATTGTGCTGCCTTCAAGTGGATCAATAGTGGTATCTAATTCTGGAGGCAGGTCTAGCATTGTGCTGCCGCCTTCAAGTGGATCAATGCTTTTTTCAATTTCATCACTGTTTACTCCAGCACTCTCAGGCACAGTTTTTGGTGTGGAAAAGAAATGTGTTATTTTAGGGAGTTTTTGAATTTTCATTTGCTCTTCCTTAGCTTTCTTACGTTTCTGAGCACCACTCAAGGATTGATGTGATGACATATTGGACAAGTTTTAACTCCTGTAAATAAAGTATATGACAGATACTAGTATGCAAGCTCAATACAATAGATTTGCATAACCAACAAATGCAAGACAAGACAATGCAATAGCACTTAGTCTGAATGCCCCAAGTTTGCTGCCTCTGAGTTACACTTTACTCAAATCTATCCTTCATCCCCCACATCCAATCACTTTCCTCATCCTTCCGCAAACACCTACACAATATTTCCAAGATTCGCCATTTTCTGAGTGCTAACAGCCTAACACCACAAAGCAAACAGTATACTCCCTTGTTCTTTCCCGACTTGACTACTGCAATAATAACCTACTTACTGGCCTTCCTCTTTTCTGCCTCTCCCCTCTTCAATCCATCCTAAATGCCTCTGCAAGGCTAATCCACCTTTCCCGTTGCTCTGTATCTGCTGCACCTCTCTGCAAGTCTCCGCTGGGGAATATGTTGGGGCTTTATAAATAAAGTATAATAATAATAATAATAATAAAAAGTCCAATTGAGTTTTCCAATTGAGTATTTCTTTCTGACACATTTTAAAGTTATGTCTATTTCCACTCCGCTGTATCATGTGACACCCATCAGCCAATCAACAAACGCATATTTAAAATAAGAAAAAAATAGCAACTTGTCCACCGCATATAATATTAAGCCACTTTTCAGGCATTGACGTCACCGCATGTGTGATGACGCTTACAACTTAAAATTATCTAACTACTGGATATGCTCCAAATAGCAAAACTGCAACAACAACACAAGCGACTTGTAAAATGTAAACAAGGGCAAGTATTGTAACCACTATAAGTACTTAGAGTGGTCCGTGACACTGGCACCAATTAGCTCAGACAATAAGCAAAGTGATATTACTGTGACACTGGCACCAATTAGCTCAGACAATAAGCAAAGTGATATTACTGTGACACTGACACCAATTATCTCAGACAATAAGCACTGTGATATTACTGTGACACTGGCACCAATTAGCTCAGACAATAAGCAAAGTGATATTAAAGTGACACTGGCACCAATTATCTCAGACAAGAAGCACTGTGATATTACTGTGACACTGGCACAAATCATCTCAGACAGACAATAAGCACTGTGATATTACTGTGACGCTGGCACCAATTAGCTCAGACAATAAGCACTTTGATATTACTGTGACACTAGCACCAATTAGCTCAGACAATAAGCACTGTGATATTACTGTGACACTGGCACCAATTATCTCAGACAATAAGCACTGTGATATTACTGTGACACTGGCACAAATTATCTCAGACAATAAGCACTGTGATATTACTGTGACACTGGCACCAATTATCTTAGACAATAAGCACTGTGATATTACTGTGACACTGGCACCAATTATCTCAGACAATAAGCGCTGTTATATTACTGTGACACTGGCACCAATTATCTCAGACAATAAGCACTGTGATATTATTGGGACACTGGCACCAATTAGCTCAGACAATAAGCACTGTGATATTACTGTGACTCACAGTAATATCACAGTGCTTATTGTCTGAGATAATTGGTGCCAGTGTCCCAGTAATATCACAGTGCTTATTGTCTGAGATAATTAGTGCCAGCCCAGTGTCACCGGATATATTGCTTTAAATCACAAAAATGTATTGTGCTACCATCTATGATATAACACTTACAGAATGCCAAAACACCATGATTACATTTATCTCAAATCACATGACACGTTTATTTACAAAACTATACAATAAACAAACATTTGTTTGAAACTTTGATCATTGCAGTTACTGACCAAAGGTACAGCACTGTACACACAACACAGTTATTACGTACTGATTATTGGCTTTAGTACTGCACAGTGACCACATGCTGACCATTGGCTGCAGCACTTTACACACAGGGTACTGAGCACTTGCTGCAACACTATACTGTACAGTGGTTGCAAGCTGACCATTGCATACCTTTACAGTGACCACACACTGACCATTTCATCATTATACACAGTGACCACATACTGACCACTGCATCACTATATACAGTGGGGACATGAAGGCCACTGAAGCATTATACAGTGACCATATATTGACCAATTCATCACTATACACAGCGGCCACATGTCCCCCATTGGCTGACCACTTCAACACTATAACCCAGTGACAACATTCTGACAACTAAATGCAACACTGCATTTAGCTTTCATTGTGTACCATATAACACTAGCTGTCACCATGCACATTCACTGAATGCCATTGCCCTGTGTGCCATGATGCTACAACCAGTGATCTGCAGGTATGCCCCTGTATGTCATGCTGCAACTGCAATAGTCACTGTGCTATAACCAATGCTCTCCATATGTACCCTGTGTGATATACTACAACCAGTACCCATCACAGTCTGTGTGTCCCCTTTACCATCCTGTCCCTACCAATGTTACAACCAATGGTCTCTATGAGGCAATTGTGTACCCTTTGTGCCATGCTGCAACCCTGTGGTCATTACCATGTGGTCACTGTGTACATACCCAGTGGTGTTACTGGTAGCTACAACTTACCAGTGGTAGCTACCAGTAACACCACTGGGTATGTACACAGTGGTAGCTACCAGTAACACCACTGGGTATGTACACAGTGACCACATGGTGGTGACCACAGGTTGCAGCATGGCACAAAGGGTACACAATTACCTCATAGAGACCATTGGTTGTAACATTGGTAGGGACAGGATGGTAAAGGGGACACACAGACTGTGATGGGCAGTAACACCACTGGGTATGTACACAGTGACCACATGGTGGTGACCACAGGTTGCAGTATGGCACAAAGGGTACACAATTACCTCATAGAGACCATTGGTTGTAACATTGGTAGGGACAGGATGGTGAAGGGGACACACAGACTGTGATGGGCACTGGTTGTAGTATATCACACAGGGTACATATGGAGAGCATTGGTTATAGCACAGTGACTATTGCAGTTGCAGCATGACATACAGGGGCATACCTGCAGATCACTGGTTGTAGCATCATGGCACACAGGGTAATGGCATTCAGTGAATGTGCATGGTGACAGCTAGTGTTGTATGGTACACGATGAAAGCTAGATGGGACAAACCACAAACTAACAGCTTCCTGATGCATTTGAATGAATAAGATAATACACCAGACTGGTTCAAATCATTTCCTCACCGAGATTTATATTATAGTACTAAGTTACATACATGATATTATTCTCTTTATTTGTAGCAGCCAAGCCAAGTGATTAATACAGCTTTTGTATATTAGGCGTAGGCGCTAAGCACCGTCTGTGGCCGGGCCCCTCCTAAATCTGACTGACTCACTCTGCTCACTGTGACCTGACCGGCGTGCCTCAGGCAGCCCGAGCCCCCCCCCCCCCCCGCTAAGTACCGTCCGTGGTCGGGCCCCCCCTAAATCTGACTCACTACTCTGCTCACTGACCTGACCGTGCCCCAGGCAGCCCGAGCCCCTCCTCAGCCTCACCATGCATCCGCGGCCTCCCAGTCTGACTCTGAGCTTACCAATTGGCAATAGTACCTTACCTGGCTGATTGAATGATGATAGTCAGACCACCGCCAGAACAGACTACAGCACAGCAGACACTGACAGACGAGGTCGACTTCCTCTTCCACCCAGGTCCCAGACCACTCACGTCGTCACACACTGACTCCTGTCTCCTGCTGCTACTGACTAGGCTCAGGCTGCACAGCACTGCACATACAGACTAGTTGAGATACACGTGCGCACTGCGCGGTGCAGCCAGTCAGTGAGTCAGGAGGGAGGAGGAGCGGAGGGAAAGTTACACTTCCAAACTTCCGGTGCAGCCAGCGGCAGAGAGAGCAGCCAGGGACGACAACAAAAGTGCAAAATCTGGCATGCCGTCTCGCGCTGCTACCCTGGCTGCAAATTACAAAAATAATTAATTAAATAAATATAAATAATATGTGAAGGTTGGGGAGAAAAAATAAAAAAATAAAAAAAAAAAATTTGAAAAAAACAACCATCTGCCTTGGGCCCCCCCTTGTGTGAGAGACCTGCTGGGCCCGGTCGCAATGGCGACCTTTGCACCACTGTTAGTTACGCCCTGGTGTTGAGTACATGATGCCTGATGAGAAAGCTGAATTTTTGAAGTGGTATGAAGAGAATAAGAATGAGACATTTGACTTTCAGACTGCTCTTAAAAAACTGTAAACAAGATGTTGAGGTTTTAAGACTTGCATGTTTGTGTTTTAGAGAAAGCGTAATGGACATGACTTGGACAGAAACAATCAAATTTAACAAAAATGGGGAGTTTATTGAAGACATAAACTGTATTGACCCTTTTCAACTCACCACATTAGCATCAGTGTGTATGGCTATGTATAGATTCAAATTCTTACCTAATCCCACTATTGCAATACTCCCTTGTGATAATTATCACAAAACGCAAAAACACTACTCTACACCAGCCATTCAGTGGTTGATGTATGTTGCACATAAGGAGGGTATTGCAATACAACACACTTTACGCGGTGGTAAGCGCAGGGTAGGTAAATACTGCTTGGATGGCTATGCTGTAATAAACAATGTTCCTACAGCTTTTGAATTTCAAGGTTGTTTTTACCATGGCTGCCCTGTTTGTTACAATGAAAATGATACAAATGAGGTAACAGACTCCACATACAGTCAGCTGTATAATAAATACATTGTTAAAAAGCTTTTTTTACAGTTGTGCGGATTTGAGGTCAGAGTGCTCTGGGAACACGAGGGGTTGGATATGTTAGCCAAAGACAAAGAGCTGCAAGCTTTTATTATTAAAAATTAGTTCCCACAGCCCTTGGACCCCAGAGATGCACTTTACGGTGGTCGCACAAATGCGATTAAACTGTACCACAAAACAGCACCTGGTGAAAGTATCCACTACTATGACTTTACAAGTTTGTACCCCTTTGTGAACAAGACAAAAGCTTACCCTGTAGGGCACCCAAGAATTATTTATGAGAATTTCAGGAACATGAATTTTTACTTTGGTTTGGCTAAAGTAAAAATGCTTCCACCTAGAGGATTATTTTTTCCGGTCCTACCTTTAAAATTAAATGGTAAGCTCATGTTCCCACTTTGCTTGACCTGTGCCACCAATAACAGCGTGACACAGTGTGATCATAGTGATGAACAACGCGCTCTGACTGGCACATGGTGTACAATTGAAATACAATTAGCTGTGGAAAAAGGATATAACATTTCTAAAATCTATGAGATTTGGCATTTTGAAAATTATAAAAAAAATCTGTATGAAAACTACATTAAACTACATCTCAGGGATAAACAGGAAGCTTCTGGCTATCCTGCATGGTGTACTGATGATGAAAAAAAGACACAGTACATCCAAGATTACAAAAAAAGAGGATGTAGAATTAAGACTAAATCATATCACAGTAAACTCTGCAAAAAGACACATTTCTAAATTGTTTCTAAATTCCCTGTGGGGTAAGTTTGGTCAAAGAACTAATTTACCCAACACATGCATTGTGACAGACCCTGATGAGCTTTTCAGGTATGCTTTTTTACCATACTATGAGGTGTCTTCTTTGGATTTCATAGATGATGAAACAGCAATGCTTAGTTGGAAATATGCAAAAGAGAGGTACACAACCAGTAAAAATGTTAACATATTTATAGCTTGTTTTACTACAGCATATGCCAGACTTGAATTGTACAGAGTACTGGACAGTCTTCAAGAGAGGTGCCTCTATCATGACACAGATTCTGTAATATTTGTGAGCAAGGACGGTGACTGGAATCCACCTCTGGGTGATTATCTAGGGGAGTTAACTAGTGAACTACCGACCGGAGAACACATCACAGAGTTTGTTTCTGCAGGTCCCAAGACGTA
Organism: Bombina bombina; assembly: GCF_027579735.1. Lineage (NCBI taxonomy): Eukaryota > Metazoa > Chordata > Amphibia > Anura > Bombinatoridae > Bombina > Bombina bombina. The sequence goes on along the minus strand of NC_069502.1, from coordinate 804,248,319 downwards.
TGGGTACAGACTGAGCAATGGAAAAACAAATCTTAAAGTAAAGGGCATAACCTTGAACCAGTGACGTGCATTCATAGGAGGCAGGGGAGGCAGCGCCTCCCCTGGCCAATGTGGGTAATACGCAATTTTTTATTAATAATAATTTAAAAAAAATTCAATTTTTTCCCCCCAAAAAGTTTTTTTTGGTTCCTCAAACTGACCCCCCCTACCCCCCCACCCCCGCCTGTGTTGTGTCAACTACGTTTTTTTTTAGGTCTCTACAGTACATTCATATTGCGCAAGGAAGTAGAGGCGAGCTTCCCTTCCATTGCGCAATATGAATGTGTATATTATGGGCTGCTAGAGAGAGAGTGCCACAGTGCCGCCCAGTGGCTAAGCGCTCACTCACTTTGCAGCCTATACCGCTCCCACAGGAGGCTTCTCTATTGAAGCCTCTGGAGCACTGCCCGCCCCTCAGCCAATCAGACATAGAAACATGTCCTCTCTGGTCTGGGGCGGGCTGACTTGCTGGGCGGGAAGGGAACTATGTGAGCCGGGAGGCGCAGACTCAGAGCATCACCTGCGACAGACTGGTGGCAGTGCGTGCTGTGCTGGACTCTGAGGTAGGTAACGGTAGAGACTCAGACTGTCACTGTGTGTATTGTATAGGTGCCGTGCCAGTGGGGACACTTACTATGGTGCTGGTGCCGGTTTAATTTAATTTAATTTTTCCAACTTTGTTTTTCCAACTTTTTTTTCCCTTCAGACCCCCCCTCGCTGCCCCCCCCGCACCCCCCCCTGCGGCCCCCGTCGCCCCCCCCCCCCCCACACCGGTAACCCTCCTTCATCTGCCTGTGATGCTGCCTCCTAGTCATGACAGTTTTAAATCAGAGCATTGCTATGGTAACCTGGGGCAACGCTCTGATTTCAAACTGTCATTTCCTGCTGAGGCTGAGAGGGAAAGAAGCTGCCTGTGTGTAATGCAGTTGCCCGGTGCCATAGTGGGAAGTGCTCAATCAGACAGTGTCACCATGGCTAGCAGAGCTGCAGATTAAAGGTATGTGCTCAATTTGCTTGGTAATGGTACCACTGCTGACTTCTGATCCTGCCTTCCAGTTCATCCCCTGTATCTCTCTCCCGTCCTCCCCTGTATCTCCCTCCCACCCTTACTCCCCTGTGTCTACCTACCACCCCCCCCTCCCCTGTGTCTACCTCCCACCCCCCCTCCCCTGTGTCTCCCCCCACCCCCCTCCCCTGTGTCTCCCCCCCACCCTTCCTCCCCTGTCTCTCTCTCCCCTCCCCTGTCTCTCCCCCCTCCCCTGTCTCTCTCTCCCCCTCCCCTGTCTATCTCCCCTCCTCCCCTGTGTCTCTCCCCCCCTCCCCTGTGTCTCTCCCCCCTCCCCTGTGTCTCTCCCCCCCTCCCCTGTGTCTCTCCCCCCCCCTCCGTCTCTCCCCCCGCCCGTGTGTCTCTCCCCCTCCTCCCTCCCCTCCCCTGTCTCTCTCCCCTCTGTCTCTCTCTCCTCTCTCTCCCCTCTGTCTCTCTCTCCTCTGTCTATCTCTCTCCCTTCTGTCTGTCTCTCTCTCTCCCCTGTCTGTCTCTCTCTCCACTCTGTCTCTCTCTCCTCTCTGTCTCTCTCTCCCCTCTGTGTCTCTCTCTCCCCTCTGTGTCTCTCTCTCCCCTCTGTGTCTCTCTCTCCCCTCTGTGTGTCTCTCTCTCTCCTCTGTTTGTCTCTCTCTCACCTGCCTGTCTCTCTCTCACCTGTCTGTCTGTCTCTCTCTCCCCTCTGTCTCTCTCTCTCTCTTCTGTCTCTCTCTCACCCCTCTGTCTCGCTCTCCCCCCTGTCTCTCTCCCCTCTCTCTCTCCCCTCTGTCTCTCTCTCTCTCCTCTGTCTGTCTCTCTCCCCCCTTTGTCTGTCTCTCTCTCTCACCTGTCTGTCTTTCTCTCTCCCCTCTGTCTCTCTCTCTCCCCTCTCTCTCTCCCTTCTGTCTCTCCCTTTCTCCACCCCCCCTGTCTCTCTCTCTCCCATCTGTCTCTCTCTCTCTCCCCTCTGTCTCTCTCCCCTCTGTCTCTCTCCTCTGTGTCTCTCTCCCCTCTGTGTCTCTCTCCCCTCTGTGTCTCTCTCTCTCCCCTCTGTCTCTCTCTCCCCCCTCTGTCTGTCTCTCTCACCTGTCTGTCTCTCTCTCTCGCCTCTGTCTCTCTCTCTCCCATCTCTCTCTCCCATCTGTCTCTCTCTCTCCCCTCTGTGTCTCTCTCTCTCCTCTCTGTTTGTCTCTCTCTCTCTCCGCTCTTTCTGTCTCTCTCTCTCTCACCTCTGTCTGTCTCTCTCTCTCCTATCTGTCTCTCTCTCTCCCCTCTGTGTCTCTCTCTCTCCCCTCTGTTTGTCTCTCTCTCTCCCCTCTGTCTGTCTCTCTCTCTCACCTGTCTGTCCCTCTCTCTCCTCTGTCTCTCTCTCTCCCCTCTGTCTCTCTCCCCTCTGTGTCTCTCTCCCCTCTGTCTCTCTCTTTCCCCTCTGTCTCTCTCCCCTCTGTGTCTCTCTCCCCTCTGTCTCTCTCTCTCCCCTCTGTCTCTCTCTCTCCCCTCTGTCTCTCTCTCTCCCCTCTGTCTCTCTCTCTCCCCTCTGTCTCTCTCCCCTCTGTCTCTCTCTCCTCTGTCTGTCTCTCTCTCCCCCCTCTGTCTGTCTCTCTCTCACCTGTCTGTCTCTCTCTCTCCCCTCTGTCTCTCTCTCTCTCCTCTGTCTCTCTCCTCTCTCTCTCTCCAATCTGTCTCTCTCTCTCCTCTGTTTGTCTCTCTCTCTCTCCCCTCTGTCTGTCTCTCTCTCTCACCTGTCTGTCTGTCTCTCTCCCCTCTGTCTCTCTCTCTTCTCTCTCTCCCCTCTGTCTCTCTCTCCCCCCTCTGTCTCTCTCTCCTCTCTCTCCCCCCCCCCTCTCTCTCTCTCTCTCTCTCCCTTTCTCCATCCCCCTCTGTCTCCCTCTCTCTCCCCTCTGTCTCTCTCTCTCTCTCCTCTCTCCCCTCTGTCTCTCTCTCTCTCCCCTCTGTCTCTCCCCTCTGTGTCTCTCTGCCCTCTGTGTCTCTCTCCCCTCTG